>NC_060954.1:38578698-38581082 GCF_022045245.1 Lucilia cuprina
TATTGTCTAGTATATACTCTAGTCTATAGACTAGTCTATAGTCTAGTCTATAGTCTAGTCTATAGTCTAGTCTATAGTCTAGTCTATAGTCTAGTCTATACACTAGTCTGTAGTATAGTCTATAGTATAGTCTATAGTTTAGTCTATACACTAGTCTATAGTCGAGACTAGACTGTAGACTAGACTATATACTTGATTAGACTATATACTAGCAAGTATAAAGTATATATATGCTTTAGACTATACTATAGAATTGAATATGGACTAGACTATAGACGAGACTATAGACTTGACTGTAGACTCTGTTATAGACTATATATAGACTATATACTTCTTTATGGACTAGACTATAGAGGTGACGTGTTATAATGTCCACGGACGTTATGACACACCGAAAAGTGATATAATATAAATGGACTTTCTAGGATATTTCAAATACTGGCTTCGCGAAATTAAGTCTTTTTTCATAAAAAGACTCTTTTTAATCCATGGAGTTTAAATTATTCTGCTCATAGACAATATGACATAACGTCCACGAAACTTAAGTTACTGGACATTGTGACACTCCACCGACTAAAGACCGCTCTATAGACTTTACTACAGACCTTTTTAAATAAGACTATATACACGACTATAGATTAGACTACAGACTTGCATTTACACAATCTTAATGAAATATTTTCACAATCACTATACTTTTCTTTTTACATCCTGTTACATTTTCCTACCACTTAACTGTTACATTTTGGTAACCCTCCCCCACCATGCACGAAAAGAGTGTATCTGAATGTTTTGCTGCTCTTCATGAACAAGTCAACAATGTTAACCACAACAATGAGAAAAACAAGTATATCTTCAATTTCAATATATACTTCAACATCATCGTCTACACATTTCTACTTCTTAAAAGTTGTTTTGATTTTCATTTTTGTCTTCTATGTGCAAAATTTTCAAATATATATTTTTTTATTTCAAACATTTTCAAATTTAAGTGTCAGAATGTTTTCAACGATCAAACGGTTAAGTTCGCATAAAAGACAAAACTCGCAACGGTGCACTCAATAACGATCAATAATACGGGCTCAATAAACAACAAAAATACAGCAACTGCAAAACAAATAATTGTCAGATACAGAAAACAAGTGTCATAGATATAAAAAGCTCACCTTGCAACATTTGAAAAATTGCACTGACAATTGCGATCACAAAAAAAGAAGTGGTCCATGAAATACATTTTTGTGGCACATAAATTGTAATTAAGCATTTTTGTTGCAGCTGCTGGTATTTTTTTTCTGTTGAAAATATAAAAGTCTTAAATACGAAAAATTAGAAGAGTGTTTGTTTGTTTACTCTAGTGTCTTGAGCTTGACTTTGTGAGAATGAGAAAAATAAAATATCATAACAAAAGTAAACAACAACTAACCAAACAACATTTAAGTGTTGTAATTGCAATATAATATTAACAACAACCATATAAAGACTTTAACGCAAGTCAAAGCTGAAAAAAATCAACAATTCATTCGTTTAAATAAATGAATTATTGATCGTGGAAATAAACGAAACCATTGTGGTTGTTGTTAAAACTCTTATGCTGAGCCCAGAGTGTCTTACAAGATCAATGTGGTATTTAATTTTAAAGTGAACTTTTTCAACGTCAGTGTGTGTGCTTAAGTGTTCAATTAGTTTCAGTTTGCTTTTATTCGGTTTTTGAGCGTTTTTATATTAGTTTTGTGTTTATTTATTTTTTTGCTGCAACTTATAATTTGTTACCATTTTCTTGCCGTATCATCCAAGATGAGTTTTAATAATGATGTTTGTATTTGTGTTTTTCATTGGATTTTCTTAGAAGAGTTTGAAATGTATGAATTTATCAAAAAAATACAATTTGTTTTGCAACAAATTGGAAGACTATTTTAACCCCCATCAAGGATCCCCCGGAATGTAATTCATCATAATTAATAGTTTACAGTTATTTAGTTTGTTAGACTAGACTATAGACTAGACTTTAGACTAGACTATAGACTAAACTATTGACTAGACTATAGACTAGCCTATAGACTAGACTATAGACTAGCCTATAGACTAGACTATACTATAGACTAGACTATAGACTAGCCTATAGACTAGACTATAGATTAGCCTATAGACTAGACTATAGACTAGACTATGGACTAGACTATAGACTAGACTATAGACTAGACTATATACTAGACTATAGACTAGACTATAAACTAGACTATAGACTAGACTATAGACTAGACGATAGACTATACTACAGACTAGACTATACTATACTATAGACTAGACTATAGACTAGACTATAGACTAGACTATAGACTAGACTATAGACTAGACTATAGACTAGACTATAGACTAGACTATAG
>NC_060954.1:38581182-38592228 GCF_022045245.1 Lucilia cuprina
TATAGTCTAGTCTATAGTCTAGTCTATAGTCTAGTCTATAGTCTAGTCTATAGTCTAGTCTATAGTCTAGTCTATAGTCTAGTCTATAGTCTAGTCTATATTCCAGTCAAGTCTAGTCTAGTCTAGTCTTTAGTCTTGTCCATAGTCCGGTCTATAGTATATTCTATAGTCTAGTCTATAGTATTGTTCATAGTCTAGTCTAAAGTCTAGTTTACAGTCCTGCTATTGCCTAGTCTATAGTCTTCAGTCTTCTTCAGTCTAGTCTTTAGTCTAGTTTATATGATCTAAAGTGTAGTATAAATCTTTAGTCTATTCTATAGTCTGGCTATTGCCTAGCCTATAGTTTAGTTTATAGTCTAGTCTAGACTATAGACAGTCTAGTCAATAGTCTATTCTATATAGTCTAGTCTATAGTCTTGTCCATAGTATGATCTATAGTGTATTCTATAGTCAATTCTATAGTCTAGTCTATAGTATTATTCATAGTTTAGTCTATAGTTTTATTCATAGTCTAGTCTAAAGTCTAGAATATAGTCCAGTCTATTGTCTAGTCTATAGTATAATATATAGTCTTCTCTAAAGTCTTGTCTAGTCTATAGTCTAGTTTATACTCTAGTCTATAGTCTTATCTATAGTCTAGTCTACAGTCTAGTTTATAGTCTACTCTATAATCTATATTCTAGTTTGTAGTCTAGTCTATAATTTAGTCTATAGCCTAGTTTATAGTCTAGTCTAGTCTATAGTCGAGTCTATTATCTAGTCTTTAGTTTAGTGTTTAGCGTTTTCTATAATCTAGTCTAGTCCAATGTAAATACTTGGCATACCTTCCCAATTTTCTTAAGCCACCTTAACTATTATTTGTGTAAATCATGCTCACTCACAAAAAATGGTAATAAATCCAACTAATAATAAATTACAAACATTTTTCTTTATACTCATATTATTTCCATTTATTTCAAAGTCTTTCCCACAAAATTAACTTTTTTTTTGTTAGTTTTTCAAATTCTAGAACGTAAAATTTAAGTTTTCAGCTTTAAAACAAGTCAAGCTTGTAATTATAAGTTTTGAAAACACAATAATACATAAAAATATAAAATCAAAAAAAGAGAAAAAAAACAAACTGCAATAAAAATTACACCATTCAAATAAATAAGTTTCCATAATAGTATTTAATGCTGGTCGTCTAGGATTGAAACTCTAAACTTGACGTTTAAATTTTTTGTTAAATATTTTTCTGATAAATTCAATTTCTGTTGTAGTTTTATTGAAGCTATTGTTGGTTTTGTTTACAAAATATTTTGTTTAAGAAAAATTACTTCTAATAGTTTTGTATTTTAGCAAATGTTTTCAACATTTTCATGTACAAAATTCTCTATTTGTCTAAGTAAGTAACTACGAGTACAATGAAAATGTGGGTTACAACAAGGTCATCATGCCGCAACGTGTTGTAAGTAAACCATGCATAAACATGTTTCTAGTTTTTTTTTCTTTATTATTTTTCCAATAAAAACCACTATAGTCTGTAGAATATAATCATGCTATTTGTTGGAATATTTTAGAATTTATGAAAACTATTAGTAAGAAATAAATAATTTTATTCAAAACCTTTCAAATTCGATTGTATTTTGTTAAAGTTTTAATATAATTTGTTTTTTTTCAGGTAATCAAGTATTTTTCTTTTAAAATTCTTTAAATATAAACATATTTTTATACCTAGGGCCAATGGATTTTGTCATTACGTTTCCCATACATCGATATATTGAATAACATATAACCTACAGGAAATACGTTTCTGATCATTGCTATGAGTCAAGCTAAGGGAAACAATAAGCCTAAGCTGGTTGATTTCGATAGGTTCATAGGAACGACCACTCCCATTTGACAGAGATCTGTTTATCATATTGGGTCCTTTATTTGCAAGGCTCTGCCACTGCAACAGGGCAGTCCAACGAATTTCGACACTTAATTGTTCATACCCAAAATTCGTGAAGGTTCCGTCCGGCTTATAAAAGAAAGATTGCTTTTTGAATCTGGTGATCCGATTCCAGCAACGGTGTTACCGGGCTATTAAAAGCAGAGCTGTCCTACTGAGTCCATAGGGTTTCGACTCTTAAGCGTGGTGTTCATTTTTATATATTATTAAGCTTCCGTTCCATATTAGGCGACTTAATGATCATTTTGATGATGGTAGGATGTCAGTTTAATTGTCCTTACTTTAGATCAAGAATGCAAAACAAACTACCCCTAGTATTCAGTATTCAGTAAAGGAAGAATGCTTAACAATCAGGGCTTAACAATCTTCGGAGACCCGATGCCATAGCGGTTTTAAGAGTGTATCGTGAATTGGGCAATCCGTAGAGTTGTCCGACTGAATCCATAGGATTTTGACTCTGCATTAAGTGTCTGTTCTATATTGAATCCTGGTAGCAGTTCAGAAATACTCCAGGTGCATTCAGAAAAGGAAAATGGTCATAATATACAAGTAGGGGCAGAATTACCACAGGCTGTATGTTTGTAAACCTGAACCAGGGCTCGGTGTGACTTGGTTTCTAAGCAGTGAAATTTCTGCCTTTTTTAGAATGATTCCTGACCATGCTATAGTGCCCCTTAATCTATAAGTTTAAGAGCCGATTAAGCAGATATACATTTAATTTAGACAGGTCTCTAGATTTGTCTTTAGAAGTAATTTGGAATGTAATAACAAGACAGGTAAGTCTATAAATTAAACAGGCCTTATTTGGTTTCGACTTAGACTAATGTACTTTCCAATAAAAGGTCCAAGATCTCTATTCTTTCCGAAGGTTTTCTTGCCAGAATCTTATCATTTTACTCATTTGACCATCAGCATTACGCTTTCGCAAGTGAACATCGAACATTATTTTTCGATTGCACAAAATAAAACGAAGTACTTCCAAAAGAATAACATTTATAACCACTTCAAAAGTAGTACTAAATAAATTTGTTTACCTACTGTTGAAGTGATGTTAATTGACTTCCAATGAAGCGAAAATAATGCAATTTTGTTTAAAATTGAATGTATATTTCAGGAACATCCTGAGAATGACTTCAGATGTAGTGAATTTGGAATCAAATAAAAAGAACACCTGTGTTAAAATTATCACTTCTTCAGATCTTTTTCAGTACTTCCATGGAGTATATTCTATTTCGTTTCTTTGGAAGTTTTTTTTTTTTTTTTTTTTGCTGGGATCATATTACTTGTACGATAATGTTTGTGGGGACATTTTAGATACACGTGTACATTACTCAACTAATAACAAATATTTACATAAAAATTCTTTTCTTAAATTTACAATGTACATAGAAAGAAAATCAGTTTTATGTAGATTATTTTTTTTTTTTTGAAAACGAAAGAATTATAAGAATCTATTTATCTTTTATAACAAAAATATTATAAGGATTTGAAGACAATAAAGCAAAGAATATGAAAACAACAAAATATTAAATATTATTTTACTCATACATGGACTTTATATGAATTTCTTTTCAACAAATTTTATCATCCATCATATTAAGGATCTAAATTTTTATTTCATTGGTATTTGTTTTTTTCTATTTCTTTGCTGGCTATGATGGTGTAAAGGTTTGGGAAAAGGGGTAAAAGTTGGATATTTTTTTCGCTTTGTCTTCTTTTGTTGATTTTGACATGCTAGACGTGGATGTGTGTGTTTTTTGTTAGTCTATGTTTGTATTATTTTATATAAGCACCATCAGAAAAGTATATTGATTTTATCATTTCGTTTGTAACACATCGAAATATTGGTCGTAGACCCCCAGAAGAAGGTATATTACTTTGGGTCCTTCTTAAGTTCTGTACGAGCCAAAATCTAAATTTTATGAGTATCGGTCTACCTACAGATTAGATACTTAACTTGTACGAACCATACTCTCTAGCAACTTTTATGAGGATTGGTCTATAATAGGAACTACCTACAGATTAGATACTTCACTTGTGTGCTCGTGCGAAGGATGCTATACAGGGATTAAAGTCGATATCAACAAGTTGTGTATAAACCACAATCCATTCCCCCTATTAGGTCTTCTTTAGAAGATGACTTTAACGCTCCTTACATGTTAAGGAATACGAGTTGATCATTGAAATTCGATTGGTCGATTTTAAACTCAAATTCAAGCAACTCTTAAGAAAATTACTTTAACTTTTGTTAGCAACAACTTAAGCGAACCAAAATGTACAAAAATTTTTGAGGATCGGTCTATAGTTGAACCTTTTATAATGTTTGCGTTAAAAAATCATTGTAATGTTCATTATTGGCTCACAAATACGTGCAAGTTACGATAGTTGAACAATTATCTTCAGAAAATATGAGTACAGGGATGAATGTCAACATAAAGTCCATTATTGACTCTAACCCCATTCAAACCCCTCTTACAAAAACAGTCATTAAGTTATTACTTTAACATGGTGATGTCATTAAAGGAAACTACTTACCACAATCACTGACAAGTAGTAAGAAAAATCGGTCAATGTATACAACTTCTATATTCTAATGCAGAAGCCGGCTAGTGAATTAGAATGTATATATATATATGATATTATTAAAGTACTTCTATGTAATCAGAACGATATGCGGAAGTCGTTGAAATATATATTAATATGGAATTTCAAGTCATTACCAAATTCTTATTGGGGAATAGACATATGTTCCCCGCAGAAACTTTATTTACCAGGTAAGGTTTTAAAATACTAACATTTACTTACACAATAGCATTTAAAGTAATGATTTTAACATGGTGGTATCATTGGAGACAAGTACATACCACAATTGCTTACAAGTAATTAGAAAAATAAGTCAATGTATATCGTGTGAAAAAACATAAATTATTAGAAATTATTGTTATAACTCATTATTAATAAGACATTATTAAAGTACTTCTATGTCGTCAGAACGATATGCAACAATCATTGTTAATAGCCGAGCAAAAATAGAACAAAGTACTTCTAAAAGAATAACATTTATCAGCACTTCAAAAGTAGCACAAAGTGAAAATTACCTTCTCTGGAAGTGATGTTTATTGACGTCCAAAAAAGTGAAAATAATCCATTATTGTTAATTTAATGTATATTTTTTGTACTAAAATTTTTTTAATTAAACCAATATTATTTTGGAGTTAAATGATTAAAAAAGTTGTATTCGATAATACTACAAACTCACTTCCTAATAACTTCCAAAAAAGAATATAAAAACTACTTCCTGAAAATTACTTCAGATGTAATGAATTAGGAATCGATTATACTGAACATCCTTCCTATTACAAGCCTGTGTTAAAATAATAACTTCTTCACGTCTTTTTCAGTACTTCCATGAAGTAAATTCTACTTCTTTTTCGCTTCTTTGGAAGTTCTTTTTTGTATTTTAAGTAATTTTTTGTATTTTAAGTTATTAATCTTCACATAGAAGCTGACTAAAGAATTGAAAATTCTTTACATAACTCATTATAAATAAGACATTATTAAAGTACTTCCATGCCATCAGAACTATAAGTAACAGTCATTAAAAAGTATGTTAATAGGTAAGTGGTTACAATTGTAAGTTGTTACTACGATTCAAAAAAGATGTAATAAATGAGATTCATAAATATCAACGTTTACCTCTCACGAAGTATTACTTTTCGGCAATGCTACGATAGTGGATATATAAGATTCGTCATGACCGAATATAACACATTTACTTGCATTATTTGCATAAGTACTTATGTTGTGTGTGTAAGTGTGTACGCCTTATATAATCATAGATTTATTTATTGCCCTTATTATAATTTATTTGGCAAACAAAAATATTTATAAAATAAATATGTATGTTAAAGAAAAAAAATTGTTGCAACAAAATTATACTTTAACAATGTACATAAATATTTTGATAAATATATATTTTTTATATTATCTCTAGTTTTATATTTATCATCCTTTTTTTACAGGACTATGTTAGCAGAAAGATTACAAAAAAAAGGATATAGTTTTTTTTTTTTTTTTTTGGGAAAATATTGTTGAATATAACAAAAAATGAATTGAAGTGTTAAAAATTATTAGGTAATTTATGAAATGTTTATTGATATATTAGTTAATAATGGTTTAAGGATTATGGCAAATGTTTATTAAAAAAGGAAAAAATCTTATATATGTGGGAGTTTCTTATTAAAACTGTAAGTAACCACAGAACTAAACTTGAACCATATAAGACATTACCAGCAAAAACTTAGTAATGACTTGCAATTGTAAACACTTACCTATTAGCATACCTTTGAATGACTATTACATATCGTTCTGCTTACATGGAAGTCCTTTAATAATGTCTTATTAATAATGTGTTATATAAATACTTTAAAATGCATTAGTCAGCTTTTACGAAAAGATAATTACTTGTAAGCGACAGTGGTAAATACTGGTAAATACCAATATCATAACAAATTCATAAATTGAAATATCATCCATCAAATTTCGGTTTCAAAAAAAAAAACCGGTTACATTTTTCTTTATTCCAAAACTTTCATGTCAAAAAACCCAAATATTGTTTTTCATATGAATAAATATTTTGTTTATTAATAAATAATTAAATAAATCCCTCACTATTTAGAATCAACAAAAAAACTTAATTATATAAACAAACAAATAAACAAATTAATTAATTCAAGTCCAAATCCCGTAAAACACTTTCGTTTTTATTCGAATATAAATAAAATGCAAAACAAAAACATGATATTATAATTTCTTTATAATCAATCTTAATAAGTTTCAAAATTTTTTTAGTTCTTTGTTCTTTTATTCTATGTGTTAACATATCTAATAGAGTCATTACCCTTATTTTAATTAAATTTTCTAAATAAAAACCTAATATTAATTTTTAAAATATTTTTTATGTAAATTAGTTGTATTTTATTAAAAAAACACACAAAATGTTGTGTCAACAAAAGAGTTTATAGTTTTTATTTTCACTATAAATTTAATAAATTTTCAGCCGAAACAATAACGCATATAGGGCAACAACGAATTTAAGACACCCTTCTCTTTATTAACAAAAGAAGTACGAAGATATATCACAGGACAGATAATTTTCGAAGTCCTTAAATAAGGTCGTATCTGTCCCTTTTCATGCCTAACATTTTATGATTAAGAGAAGAATCTTTGGATAATATATCGATCTAGGTCCTAAACATACCGATATAGGTAGGTCTCAGAATTATAACAACAGCCAGAATGTATATGGAAATATTCTAATGTTATAAAAAAGGAGTGAAAAACTACAATAATCTAATCATTTATACTTTGTGCACAGAAGTTACATGATTCTTATGTCGATCTTATATCTCTAGCGGTTATTTAGGAACAAGTTCGGTCCATCTTGGTTAATCAATCATTCAATGTGAAAATTTGATTTTGATTTTGTAATTGAATTTGTAATGCACTAAAATATTGGTCATAGACCCATAAAAATATATATATTCCGAATACTTATTGAGTTCTCAAACAATCTAACAAAATCCGTCCGTTGAAATTATAATAAGGATCAGAATATAGGTATCATACCTGGCTTGAAATACTGTTGATATAACTCTCTCCTGATGTGCATCATGCACATGTGCAGATCTGCAGACAGATCCTATTAAAATCGGAATTTCATCATAGATTTACAGCAATGATCTGACATCAGAGTTTTTAAGTCCACGATCATACATTGTTTAGAATGTTGTCGTACCTGACCCTCTCTCGATCTCCAATGTGTCACTATCAGGTAAATTTTTTAATCACAACTACTGGGAGTGTCTTTAAAAGTCCTGAACTTATCATGGATATAGCCACAATAATCTGACGCTTCTCTGAATCGAGAAAAGCTTAGTTTTTGGTATTAGAGAGAGAGAGAGAGCAGTTTATGTAATTAAGTAAAAATGTACTTCTGCAGATCTCAAACTTTTTTCATTACAACCACAGGTAGAAATTTTTGAAGTCGGAATTTCATCACGGATTTAGCAGCAATGAGCTAACAATTATAAGCATTTATTTATGATTTTTAAGGCCAAGATAATACATTGCTGGGAAAGTTGTCATACCTGTCCCTTTCTCGATCTCCAATTTGTCACTATAATTTTTGGATCACAACCACCGACAGTTGCTTTACAAGTTCTGATTTTATCATGGATTTAGCCACAATGATCTATCGCTTCTCTGAATCGAAAAAGCTTAGTTTTAGATATTGGCTATTAAAAGCAAAGAGAGAGAGAGAGAGAGAGTAAATGTACTCTCACTTCATCCACAAAGTAAGAATGCACTTCTGTAGATCAGAAACTCCTTTTTTAGCAACCGCAGGCAGATCCTTTGGAAATCGGAATTTTATCATGGATTTAGCAGCAATGACCGACAATCAGAAGCATTTATTTAGAATTTTTAAGGACAAGTTTTGATCTTATCATGGATTTAGCCAGAATGATCTGACGCTTCTCTGAATCGAAAAAAGCTTAGTTTTGGATATTGGCTATTAAAAGCAAAGAGAGAGAGAGAGTAAATGTACTCTCACTTTATCCACAAAGTAAGAATGTACTTCTGTAGATCTTAAACTCTTTTCTTAGCAACCGCAGGCAGATCCTTTGGAAATCGGAATTTTATCATGAATTTAGCTGCAATGACCGACAATCAGAAGGATTTATCTAGAAATTTTAAGGACAAGATCATACAATGCTTAGAATATTGTCGTACCTGCCCCTCTCTTGATCTCCAACGTGTCACTATAAGGCAAATTTTTGTATCACAACCACCGGCAGATATAAGCTTTAAAAGTCCTGATCTTATCATGGATTTAGCCACATGATCTAACTATCAGAAGCTGTATGCTTCATTGAATAAAAAAACTAAGTTTTTAAATGCAGAGAGAAAGCACTTAATGTAGTCTCACTTCATCCTTAAAGTAAGATTTCAAAGTTATTTTGAATAAACAAGATTGGCTTTAAATTGACGCCAGCAATCATTAGATGATTAATCAATGATCACTATACCCCATCAGTAGATGACTTGAGCATATTTAACTGGCTTTAAAATAAAATTCGACAAAAGTTAACTCAACAAAAATAAAACGAAGTACTTCCAAAAGAATATCATTTATCACCACTTAAGAAGTAGCACTAAGTGGAAGTAATGTTTATTGACTTCCAAGAAGCGAAAAGAATCTAATTTTGTTTAAAATTGAAAAATTGAAAGGATTTTTTTAATTTTATTTTGAAGTAATTTATTTATATTTTTTTGCATTAATATGATTTAAGTCAAATTAGATGTATTCTAACATAACAATTACTTTCTAAGAATGGCATCAGATGTAGTGAATTCGGAATCAAATAAAATGAGCATACCTCCTATGACAAGCCTGTGTTAAAAATTTTAACTTAAAATCATCACTTCTTCATGTCGTTCTAAGTACTTCCATGGAATAAACTCTACATCTTTTTCACACTTTTGGAAGTTCTTTTTTTCTGTAACTTAGTTTATTTACAACTTAAATCACTGATCTAAATGCTAGAATGATCGATCTGACCCTATCTGCCATATAGTCCCGTTCAGAAAATGATTTTAAACATTTTAAAAGGTGTTAAATTGTAATTTATTCATTAATTTACATTTTGTTAATTTAACTTTTATTTGTAGTTACTAACTACCAAATAAATACATATTTAGCTCAGTACGAAAAATAGAGTTAAATAATGACAATTTTTTTTGTTTTATTTAATTACCTGTTAAACGATGCAGTTTATTTAATATTAATTTAAATATAAAAATTGTTTATTCGCAGCATTGTGTGACTGTTGTTATTATTTGTTTGTTAATAGTCATTAAAAATTAAATAGGAATTTATTTTTAAATTAACTACATTATGAAAGGCAATAAATTATAGCGAGTTAATAAAGGGCCAATAATTAACAAATGAATTGCAAAAACGTGTCACTAGAAAAATGTTTTATATTAAATATTAAATTTAATATTTGATACTTTATTAATCAAAATAGGGGTCGTGCAAAATCATTTGAACAGTCAAGATATTAGATCATGTGTTAGCTACATGTTAACAAGAAATCTTCTTAAATTTTTAGCGGCTTTCCCATTAAATTTATTAACCGTGACGTCATTTCTAAGATTTCGTTGAAGAAAAAACTAGTATATTTCTAAAACTTCTTAATGTCGTTAATTACTATAATTATATGTCTTCTGATATCTAAAAATCTTACACAATTTGCCATAAAAAGGAATTCTAAGATTTTAAAAATGTTTCTTAAAAAATCCGGTTTTTATTTAAATAACCGTTGTTGATTGTGTGCTTCGACATTAAATAAACCGTTTGTTTAATATCTTTATCTGAAAAAAAAACACATTAAACTAAACACTACGAATAACAAATAACACATCATTAAAATATGGAAATAAAACAATTTAGAAAAAAAATGTTTGAATAAATTTTTAAATTGATGACGAAACAATTTCTGTAGCTACCGTTTTTTTTCTTTGTGGAAAGTAGACAATAAATATTTAGTTTAATTTACAGACGTTTTTAGATGGATGCCCATTAAGGCAGCTTCAAAATTACTATGACGCTTTAACGCACGATCTTTAATGACTTTTACAAAAGAAATTTTAAGAAATCGGGAATTTTATCACTAAAAAGTTTAATACCTAACTTGGACTAGCTTCAATACGGCCGTGAAAATCATCTGAGAACTAAATACATACCTCGCTAAATGTTTCCTACACGAACGTGTTATCTAGATACAGATTTTCGCTCGAATGCCTAAACAACGAACTAACTAACTATTTAACTAATTAATTAACTAACTAACTAACTAACTAACTAACTAGCTAGCTAGCTAGCTAGCTAACTAACTAACTAACTAACTAACTAACTAACTAGCTTACTAACTAACTAGCTTACTAACTAACTAGCTTACTAACTAACTAACTAACTAACTAACTAACTAACTAACTAACTAACTAACTAACTAACTAACTAACTAACTAACTAACTAACTAACTAACTA
>NC_060954.1:38592328-38696104 GCF_022045245.1 Lucilia cuprina
ATCTATCTATCTATCTATCTATCTATCTATCTATCTATCTATCTATCTATCTATCTATCTATCTATCTATCTATCTATCTATCTATCTATCTATCTATCTATCTAGCAGCTACCCTAATGTAAACATTAAATTTATATGGCTTTTTGAGAATTTAGAATTTTAGAAAACAAGAGTTTTTAATTGAAAGTTTATTTGCCCAAAGTCTGTCTTTATTTTTCAGTTATTTTGTATCAAACTACCATAACTATATACATACCAACGTACGTACGTATACAAATGTATTTTTATTTTTAAATATAAATATATTTGTATGTACATTAAATTATACATATTTATTATTTTTAATTAAATTAATAAAATATAACAATAAACCATTAAGAAAATAAATAAAAGTCAAAAACGACACTATAGTAATCTACACTGATACAGGCAGTTTTTAAGAGTGGACTATATATATGAGAAGTGGAGAAGAAATGATTTGTGATCAAAACACACTTGCATCGTTTCGGTTCTTATTTTTCGGTGAATCAACCAAGGCTGGTTATACGGCACTTCATCAACAATGCCAGATATAGCCAGTCTTATCCAAAAAGTTTTTATTTAAGGTGTTACAAACATTAGCATGAACGTTACCATCTCCACTATAGTGGAGTATTAAACTAAAATATTTGCAAACAAACCAAAAAAATGAGATGATGATTACTTTGGAATAAATTAACACACATAACTAGTTTTTAATGTTTATTTTTGCTAGACACTGTTTTTTTTTTTTGCTCAACTGGTCATTTTACATTTTTGATGATTAAACTTGATTTGATGTTATATTTAATTTTTTGGTTTTATTTTAAGATAAATTATAATAACTTGAAATATATACGTCTATGTGTATGTATGTATAACATGGAATAAGATAGAAGTTTAAAGAAGTTTGTCTTAAGCCACTTATATACCATAAACAGAAGCACACGAGTTGAGAAGGCAACTTGAAAAAAATCATAGAAAAGAGGTTCAAGTACCCATTTATTTGATTTTCTTCTTATCATACTCTAGAGAAGAAATATACTTAACAAAAAAAAAAAAAATAAATAATTGGCAAAACAGGAAGATTTTATTTAGTATTTGATTGATGACTAGATTTTTTTGATTGATAGCAAATAAATATATACACAATATCTATACATGTATGTATGTACGTATATATGTATGTGTATCTATGTAAGTGATTAAAGGTATTTGTAAAAACTTACAAAAGCTGTTGGTTGAGTGATGATTTTATTGAATTGTTTAAATTTGCTTAATTATTAAAGGGAAACAATTTATATTTATAAGCCTGTGTTGAAGCATTGGATAACAATCTTCAGTAATGTGGTGGTTACAAATGTAGGGTGCTCAATGAAAACAATAAATTTAAAATCCAGATTCGTTATAAGAAGGCGTCCTTCTAGCCTCTAACAAAGAGACGTTGAACGATCTACTATGTATTATGAGTGACAGTTATTGCACTCGAATGTCTAGCCCAGAGATATAAGCCGATGTAAAATGATCGGCGGCGCCGGCGCAATTATTTTAGGTCGTCGGCGGCTTATTATAGAAAATATCGGCGGCGGATAAAATGTCGGCTCAATTTAAACTTTTCTTCAGAAGTTGAGCGTTTATTATATTGAAAAATTTCTGTATAATAGTTTGTTATATAGAAACCTGTCTCTATATAAGTTTTTTCTGCAGAAAAATTAACATTTATAGTAGTTTTCACAATTTTAATATTAGCACAATATTGTGTGGCAACACTTTTCAATTTGCAAAAATAATAATGAATTTATTTTCTGAAATACATGATTGATTCTAATCTTTATCAGCGGCTACGTTTAAGCTGGCTTAGCTTTTGAGCCGAAAGAAGACGGCGGCGGCGCGGCTTGAAAAATATTACCGGCGGCTAGTCGCCGCCGATTTGAGCCGTTTCGGCTTGTATCTCTGGACTCCAGCCTTCTTTAAGTGTAAGCGATCAAATGAATTGAAAGAGAACAAAAAGGAAGATGAACATTGTAACTTTTAAAATATTCATTTAAAGGGAATCCGATTTGTCATATATGTATGGATAAAATCTAGGGATAAAACTTGTTATAAACGACAGCGAAATGCCAATTCAAAGCAGATCCATTTCACCCACCTGCCCATTATCGGAATCTGAATCAAATTTTCTCGATCTCATTAGGAATTTAAGATTTTTGAAGTGTTATATCAGCGGCAAGACTTTTCAGGGGTACAGCCGCACTGTTCGTATGTAGAACAAACTTCTTGCTGAAGTATTCCCCGCCACTTTCGATGTTAAAAGGTTTAAATCAAATGTCTACAATCACTACCTCCTTTATCCTGTGGACCACTTTATATCCGTTCTAGAACTAGTTTTGTTAGAACAAATTCTAAAAATGTTTCTGGGCTATTTAAGTAAATAAATTTTTCATTATTTATTCCTAAAAATATCTGATGCACCCAGTAAAAACTTACATTAAATAGTAAGAGTATATATTTATACGTTGGGGCACATAGTTACTGCGGTTAAAGGTCACGTTATCAATGTATACTGGACATATTGGAAGGCTATACTCAATCATCGGACGTGTCTGATTGCATACCAGATACAGAATATTTGGGAAACTTTGAAACGCTAATTCGAAATAGAATGTCTTGGTCAATATTAGAGATACCCATTAGGAATCTATTGCTACACGGATGGCTCCAAATTGGGGGTCAATGTTCCATGGGACTCTAAATTGAAAATCTTGAAACAGAAATATACCAGCGTCGTCCTAACCATAATAAAATCTTCCTTCAATCTTCACTTGAACAATAATGGAAGGTGTTAATTGTATTAGAATAAAGATGGCGCCCACAGTGCGTAATATATCAACCGACAGCCAGAATGTACTTACTTGGGGCGATATCACGTGATAAGGTCAACATATTTACCGACAGAAAGTAATTAGGGCGATATTAGTTGATAAAGTTTATCTAAAAACGTATTTGATTGTAAAAGAGTATTTTCAAAGATAAAGTTTATATGGGTATCAGGTCTGTTGGTAGTAGTCGGCAACGAAAGGGCGAATTTAAAGGGAATGGAGCTCGAGATTGTTAGAATAAATATGGCGCGCACATTGCTTAGTATATTTACCGACAGCTAGAAAGTAATCAGGGCGATATCAGATTATAAAGTTAACATATTTATCTACAGTCAGAAAGCAATTAGGGTGATATTAGACGATAAAGCTAAATCTAAGACCTTGTTGGATTATAAGAGAGTATTTTTAAAAAAGAAAGAAAGTTTACATAATGTGGATACCAGGCCGCTTGGGAGTAGTCGGCAACTAAAGGACGAATGAATTAGCTTCTTAGGTAACGGATCTCGAGATTGTGCCCACAGTGCTTCGTATATTTACCGAAAGACAGCAAGAAAGCAATTAGGGCAATATTAGGTAATAAAGTTTAACACAAGAGAGTATTTTCAGAGGCAAAGTTTACATGATATGTGTACCAGGATGCTCGGAAGTCGTCGGCAGGGAAAGGGTGGGGAGCCTGAAGACCGTAAAAACCATTCAACGCAACGAAAGCTGAATTTAAAATATGGGTCAGAGAGTTCTACAAGGCCTTTTGGAATAATTAAACGGTGGGTAGAACCACAAAAAGATCCAATAGGTAAAATGTGCTCGCCTCAAGTTAGTATGATGGTACATATTTTATAGCAGTGCCCCTGCTATCAAATATTAGACGTTCAGGTTCAGACGAATGAGGAAAAGACAGTCTGCTGCACCTTCTCTGATATTGTTAGGCATTCATTAAAGTTAGGTCCAAATGTCACGGAAACAATATTCCTTACGAACACTGAATGGTAAATTCTTAGGAATTACGTCCTGTAAAATGAGTTTCTGAACATTTAAAGATAATACATTATGTGTCTTCTATAAAAAGGAGCTTATAACAAAATCGATAGTGGACTCGCTGTAAATCTTCGGATTTGACGTAGTAAACATCTTTATAAGGTAAGTACTTACTTTGAAAGCCTGCAATTAAGTTTCCACAACAAAAAATCGTAAACAAATTGTGCATGTCATTTGTAAGTCATAACTAGACTCCTTCTAAGTAATGCAGATAGTATGTAGTAGTCTTTTAAAAGTAAGTTGTTGGTTGTACTTAGTCATTTCAAGTTGTTGTTGGGTAAGCATATTTACTCTTAGAAATACCAAAGGAATAAAATTTAAATAAATTTTCGTTAGAACTTACTTCGTTTGTTATTTGACGAGAAGATGAAAACATAATTAAATCGTTGCTTTTATAACAACAGCAAAATCAAAAAAAAAAAAAATAACTAAGATAAATATGTAGTTTCTAATGGAATAGTAGTGATGGTGTGTATGATGGTAAGGTTTTTAACGTTCACTTTATAAATTCAAATTTCAACTAATAACAATACTCGGGCAACTAAAGTATTTTATAATTTAAACAAAACAATCAAGTAAGTAACAAAATAATGAAAGAGAGTAGTATAACATAAAAATATAAAATTTATACATACAAACAATAACAAAAACTTTTAATTATTATTAAGAATTGTTATAAATAAGCATATACATATTTAATATTGTTGTTTTTTGTTGTTGCTGATGCTGTTGTTTTAGTAACGATTTAATTAATAAAGAATATAAAACTTAACAAAAAGTTATAACCAGGCGTAACGTTTATTTTAATTTGAAAAAAAAAAAAAATTATTGAATATTTTGTTATATTAAGAACTACTACATATGTATGTACTAAAGGAGGTGGAAGTTAAAAAATTATATATATTTTTGTAATAACTAAAGAGGAAATGTTTATTCATTAAATTAATCTTAATAACGTATTAAAAAAGAAATATTTTTAGAAATTTAAAAACAAATAATATTTCCTCACTTGGTTACACATTGAAAGTAATACAACTTAATTTAAAGTGCAAAATTTATTAATATGTACATACATATAAATATTTTATAATATTCTGTTGAACTGTCTGCTTTAAAAAATGGTCCTGAATTTAAAATGATATTTTTTTTTTAGAAATTTTCCATTCTAAAGTTAAAAAATTAAAACCGCAAATAGAGTTGTTTTTAAATATAAACTAAATTTATGGTTTTTATTTTATTTTTCTAATATATTACACAATACGTTAATGTTCTGATATGTTATTCCCTAACTGTCAATAATTGTTGTCTAGAACAACGTCATTTTATCTGAAGATTGTAAAAAGACGTCAGGGAATATTTTAACATCTGTTTCCGAAATTGAATGTAAGCTTAAATGTTTGAACATTTATTTTAATTAATAATTATACAATACACTACTATAGTGGGGCGGGTATTATGCTTTTGTGCTGATGTTTGTAACAACCAAAAATGTTGGTTCTACAACCGTCTGCGTGTTCATGTAAACTTTGTAAACACGCTACTGGTCACAATTTTCAAAATAATTCGATCAAATTTGGCACATACAATTTTTTTTTTTTGCACTCAAGGACGCGGCCAATTAAAATATCTTGTTAAAATCGGTCTTATCTCCCATACAACTGTATCACAGTTAATATGTGCTTTTGATCTGATAATTGTTAAATGTTCGAGTAATGTGATATATAAATGATACTAACGATTTTTTAATGTCCTCATTTGACTATAGCCCCCCTAAAAACTGCCCTTCAGATAATGATTTAAACGTCAAATTTCACTACGATGAAACTCTGCATAAATAACTTTAATATAGATGTAAATTCTTTAACCAAAATTTATAAGGAAAGGCCCATATTTAACCTACCTAGGTCAGCTATGCCTGACTATATTTGTTATACCCTACACCACTTTAGTGGAGAGGGTATATTGGGTTTGTGCTGATGTTTGTAACATACAAAAATATTCGTCCTATACCCACCTTAAAGTATTAAGCTATGTCCGTCCAGCCGTCTGGCTGGCTGGATGTTCATGTTAACCATGTGCGCAAGGTACAGGTCGCAATTTTCAAGATAATTGGATGAAATTTGGCACACACATTTTATTTGGGACGAAGCCTATTGAAAATGGCTAAAATCGGTGCATTATTTCACCTAGCCCCCTTAGAACAGAACCCCAGGAAAAGGGCTGCTGAGCTCATAATTATGTTAAATATAAAGGTATATCGATAAAATGCATCACAATTAAGTTTTATAGAAGTCTTGATTACCCTACAATATTTCATAAAGATCGGGCTCCATTTGACCCTAGCTCCCATATAAAGTTCCATTCAGATATGATATGATAAAATCGTTAGTCTACTTAGGCAACATAGACCTGGTCCACACTGGGAAACTTTTTCTTAATTCTCTTTTAAAGTTTTCTTAATGTCTACACATAGAAACTTTGGTTTCAGAAACTTCGTATTAATTTCATAGATTTGTTGTTGTACGAATAAGAAGAATAACAAAACAAAACGAGTACGAGAAACTCCGTACCGCGTAAGAGATGAATGATATTCTTTCTCTCTCGCGCAAAATCAAAAGTTTCCCAAAAAAAGGTTTCCTAGTGTGAACCGGCACATAATTTACGATTAATCTTTACACACCGGCACAAATGCACTTTGAGTTTGTGCTGATATTTATTGCTTTTGAATTAAAACTCAATTACTGTGAGTGTCTTTAGTGGAAGAAGTTCGCGCTTATTTTAATAGTGTGTTTAGCAATTGGACTACGGGCACAACTGCATAAATTTGGATGAGCGTATCTTAAGAGAGCATGGGATAGTCATGTTACGCTCTTACTTTTTACAGAAATTCTTCAACGCGGTCTGAATTCCTGCAAAGTTTTAAAATGATCATTATAAGGGGCTTAAAGGACCTAAGAAAATTCAATATTTGAAAAAAAACTATCTGATGATCGGTGGAAATTGCATTAAACGAATCAAACTGTATACACAGGTGGTATGCCTTGTCATCAAAGGCGCCTTCAATAACATGCCCACTGAAACTCCTATCCAATCTTTCGACTAGTTTGGTTCCCTTTACTCTGGGTTACCACGATTAATGGCCTAACCGAGAAAGGACTTAGCACAGTCTGCTATGCAGATGGTTTTGTAATACTCCTAAGGAGAAGTAATTCAAGTTACTTGCGCAGTTCTGAAGACGGAAATCCATTTTTCGCAAAAAAACAAAAACAAAAATTTGCAAGAAATGGGGCCATAGTCCTGCTCTGACTTTATAATCTGGTGACTTCTGGGAGTTCAGCCTACATGCTGCTTGGCTATAAGTAGTGCCATGTGTACTACGTCGGCCAAGGCTTTGGAAACCTTGCTAAATAGTCCACCAATTGCAATGGGCGGCAATTAGAGTCAATGTATATTGGACACATTAGAAGGCTATACACAATCATCGGAAGTGACGCATACCAGACTCAAAATACATCGAAAATTTTGAAATGCAGATTCCAGGTCCAAAATGTGTTTGTTAAGCGAAGCATTACAGTAAATACCCTTATGAATCCATTGCTACACGGATGACTCTAAATTGGGTGACAAAGTGGGCCTGGTGTTCTAAATTGAAGGCTCAGTAACAGAAATAAATCAACGTTTATCTAATCACAACACAAGTTTTCAGGCAGAAGTCCGATCAATAACGAAATGCGTTAATTAAATTTGAATAAATATTACGCCCACATTGCTTATAATATTTGCCGATAGCTAGAAGGTAAGGGAGGGGGCAATATTAGGTTAATTGGACGGGCGCATAAGCTTAAAAGTAAATGAGCTCGAGGTAGTTAACCTAATGAACTTAAAACCATTTGACGCAATGAGTGCTGTATTAAAAATATGGGTTAGAGAATTTTATAAGGCCTCTTGGAATAATGAAACGACGAGTGGAACCACAAATATCCCATGGGGTGACCATGATGAGCTCAAGGGAAATCTTCTAAAAATGAGCAAGTCTAGGGTTAGTATTCCTGATGGATTATGGACACAGCCATATGAAATTAAACGTGCGGATGCCTAGGAATGAAGAGCATGTGGCGGGGACAGTGAAAGTCACCAGAGAGTTAGATCCATAATAAACTCAAGTCCTCTTCATATTATAATAAATAAAATACAGTGCTATTAAAATGATAATATAATAATTAGCGATAATAAATTCCGACGCAAATGATCCATAATGATCTATGTTCGACTATTGAATTTAGGTACATACTAATTGATGAACAAAATTTGCAAACATGTTATCTGCTGAAAAAAGCTACATTTATGAATAATTTAAACATCTGTAAATCATTGTTTATTTATTCAATATTTATTTATGTAAATTTATCATCATACCGGTTTTAAAACAAATTCAAATAATAAATTCAAGTGGGCTCAAAGCATGCACAAAAAAAATTGAATATAAATTAACCATCTAAACGGGAGCAATTTTAATAATAAAGTTTTTTTTTATACAAAAACAAATTATTTTTATAAAATTATACCCTCAAGGGGTTAAAAAGACAATATACTGATTTACCGGCTAAAATAACGGCATTGTGTTACAAACAAAATAACAACTACATACCTATAAATTAAAAATTTAAAATTAATTGTAAATAGTAAATTAGCTTGCTAGAGTGACTACTATAGTAGCAGCAATTAATTATACTCAAGCACGTTTTTTGTTTTTAATATTTTTGCAAACCCTTTTCTAACAAGTGACACGATTAAATCTTTTGTCCGTCCGTGCACTTGAAAATCTTATATGTAATTATTTAACGTTTTCATTCTATTTGCTTTGTAGTATTTTAAATTAATTTGAAACATTAAAAAAAACTAAAACAAAAACAACAACTATTAAATATAATTAACCTGAACTTGACCGTTTTTTTGTTAAAAAAATATTTTATATTTTATTGTATCTTAAAGTTGGAGTGCATGTTTGTAGCTTTACTATTCGTACATATATTTAAATAATTTACGGTTAAAATTAAAAAAAAAGTTTTCAAATTATAAATTAACTGGATATGAATTGTTTATAGTTTGAATACCCTACACTACGACAATAAGGAATAGCAAGTATACAAGTGATCTACAAAAATCCGTTCCTATACGGACCCTTTTTATACCTTAACCACTTTTCTGGGAAGGTCATTATGAGATTGAGCTGATGGTTGTAACACTCAAAACTATTGGTACTATACCCAACCACTACTCTGTGAAGGTCATTATGCGATTGTACTGATGGTTGTAGCACCCAAAACTTTTGAAACTGCACCCACCTTAAAGTGTACTTATCGGCTAAGTAACACTTTCTGAGTCCGTCTGTATGTACTAATGAATAGGAGCTGCCATTTTTTACAAACTGATATCGAAAGAAAAAAATTTCAAAAATTTTGTTACATATTTATGTAAAATTCGCTAAGGTATTATAGTGTCGGTTTGGACGCTCGTTTTTTTCTGCCTCTCTTTTAATATTTATTTTTAAAAAATTTTTGGGATTAATAGTTGGCAAAATAAAACACGAGAATTTTTTAAAACCTAAAGGTAAACGATATTAAAATACAGATAATAATTATTAACAGTGAAAAACGAATCTTAAAACAACGCCAAAATACCTCAAAGCACAATTTTACATATTTCGAGTTCAAGGTAGTTCCGGTGTTTTTTTTCAGTATGAATAATTGTTGTTTTTTGTTTGCTTATAGCGTGTGAATTTTTAAAACAAACATACACGTAAATACAATCCTATATATGTATGTATGTCTGTATGTATGTATATAAATATACATCAGACTAAGTGTACGTAAATTAACAGAAATAAAGTCAAAAGAAATGAGAAAAATCAACACAAAGAGTTCTTACAGAAAAGGTGTATCTTTGACTTGATCATGTAAAACGCAAAATGAAACGTACCCATGTCCAGAATACAGCATTTAGTTATATTATATTCTATAGATCTGTCCGGATTGTAAACGGGACAATAGTCAAATAGTTTACACCACAAATTAGACCACAATCCACACTCGACTGTAGTTGAGAACATGGTCTAAACTATAGCAAAGAGAACATACTAAAGTCTAGAAAATATACAAGGCTATAGTCCATTATTATAATTATAGTCAGACTTTAGACGAGCCTAATGTCGAGATTACGAACGAAACTATAGTACATATTACAGACAAGGCTATAGTGCCGACTAAAGATGATAAACAAGTCGAGAATATATTTAAAAATGTTTTCAAGACGAGACTAGAGCAAGATTATAGCCGAGACTATGGTCAAGACTATAGACGATACTATAGCCAAGACAATATACGAGAATATAGTCAAGACTATAGACGAGACTATAGTCAGGACTATAGAAGAGACTATGGTCAAGACTATAGACGAGACTATAGTCAAGACTATAGGCGAGACTACAGTCAAGACTACAGACGAGACTATAGACGAGACTATAGTCAAGACTATAGAGGAGACTATAGTCAAGACTATAGACGAGACTATAGTCAAGACTATAGACGAGACTATAGTCAAGACTATAGACGAGACTATAGTCAAGACTATAGTCAAGACTATAGTCAAGACGAGACTATAGTCAAGACTATAGACGAGACTATAGTCAAGAATATGGACGAGACTATAGTCAAGACTATAGACGAGGCTATAGTCAAGACTATAGACGAGACTATAGTCAAGACTATAGACGAGACTACAGTCAAGACTATAGACGAGAATATAGTCAAGACTATAGATGAGACTATAATGAAGACTATAGATGAGACTATAGTCAAGACTAAAGACGAGACTATAGTCAAGACTATAGACGAGACTATAGTGAAGACTATAGACGAACCTATAGTGAAGACTATAGACGAGACTATAGACAAGACTATAGACGAGACTATAGACAAAACTATAGACAACACTATAGTCTGGGCTATGGTCAAGGCTATTGTGAATACATTAGGCAACACTATAGAAAATACTACAGTCAAGACTATAGTCTATTTTATAGTAAAGATAATAGCCTAAACTATGTATATTCAAGACTATAGACAAAACTATTGACTAGACTAAAATCTAGACTATGGACTAGGCTATAGTCAGGACAATAAAATAGGCTATAGACAAGACTAAAATAGTCAAGACTATAGCCCAGACTGTAGAACAGACTAAACCATAGTGAAAACTATAAACAAAGCTATAGACAAGACTATTGACAATTGGATCACCGAACGACCCCATTCTCAATCGGCAAAAGATTGTCAGCTCAGAAACAACTGCATCAACCGGAAATTTTTTCCCCAGGGAAGAACATCAAGTTACAGACAACATTTTACACACACAACAACAACCTCTTAGAACTGTAGTCAAGACTACAGACAAGACTATAGTCTATACTACAGCCAAAGCTATAGTCAATGCTATAGACTATATTTCATACTAAAGACGATATAATAGCCCAAAACAGTCCAGATGTGACGCTAAAGACGAAACTATTATCAAGACTATAAAATTTAGAATTATTTGTGATTTCATTTGAAACCACTATTCGGTAAAATATGTCTACTGGATTATTAGGATTATTTGTGATTCGACTTGAGACCATTATGCGGTAAAAAAATGTCGACTGGGATCACATTAAAATTAAATGTACAATTAAAAACAAAACTAATTTAAGTAAATTACATATATTGTTGTCATGCATCTCTGTAAATGCTTCATTTGCAATCTTGGGTAAATGACTCCAAGTGTATTAAGCTAAAATGCGGTCAAGTGAGAAGGTAAACTATTATTATTTCAACTCTTTCTACAACTCGGTAGTATTTACTTTTTAAGACTATTTGACAGTTTAAGTTTTAAAAAGACACAAAAGACAAAAAGTTGTGTTTTGTTGTGAATCTCTTGAAAGATTTTTCAAGTATTATCAAGCAAAAACAAAATATATAAATAAGTTCAGTGAACCTAAGACAAGTTTTATATATTTTTCACAGATAAAATTGCATTTGCATGCAAAGTACGCTACAGGGGAAATAGTAAATATTTGCTTAATTCAAAATGAATTTTTACTTGAATGGGAAAGTGCAGAGAAAAGTTATTTGTTATTTGTTTTGGAAAAAGCTTTAATTATGAAATTAGTATAAAAGTTCAAAACTATTCATTTAATTTTGCCATATTTTTAAACATTTTAACATCTTAAAGTGATTAAAATTCTAAGTTGCCGAATTTATTTATTTCACTTTAATCTTTTTTACAAAAGTTCAAAAAAATACCTTAGTTGTTTTCAGATGAAAATATTTCTTTCCATTAAAATGTTGAATACTTTATAAATTTTGCAAAAAAAAAAACAGACACAAAAACAAAAGAATCATAAATAGGTCAAGAACAATTTAAGGTATTTTTATACAAGTCTTTATATACAAACATACAAATATATTTTTAACTTAAAATAAATTTCTGAAATTAAGAACGCAGCAATTATTTTTATTGATCGCAAATATTTTATTGGTGTTTTATTTTAAAGAAATTAAAAATAAAACAAAATATGTTGAAAAAAAAATTAATAAAGGTCAAACTGAACTAAAGGCCTTAAATGTAAATTTATGTAAAAATTATCAGAATTTTGCAGAATTTTGCGTTAAATCCATTTAGATTATGAAGTTTGAGTCAAATCGTATGATATTAATTTTGGACTTAGCCCACTAACCACTTTCTGTCTCACATCAAACTACATCCCTTGTATAGTCTATAATGAATGAAGTACTATCGATATCCGGTCCTATGGTATATTTTATAGTCTTTATTAATGTCCCTTCTATAGTCTGGATTATAGTCACGTCTTAAGTGTGTACCATAGTCCTGTCTATAGTATGGACTATAATCCCGTCTTTAGTCTGGAGTATACCGTCTGTAGTCTGGACTATAGTACCGTCTACAGTTTGGAATATAGCCCTGTCTAAAGTCTACATTATAGTCCCGTTTATAGACTTGACTATAGTTTCGTCCTTAGTCTGTATTATAGTCCCATTTATAGTCTTAATTATGGTCCCGCCTATAGTCATGTCTATTGTCTGGACCACAGTCATATCTATAGCCCCGTCTATAGTCTGGACTATAGCCCCGTTTATAGTCTGGACTAGCCCCGTTTATAGTGTGGAATATAGCCTCGTCTATAGTCTGGACTATAGCCCCGTCTATAGTCTGGACTATAGCCCCGTCTATAGTCTGGACTAGCCCCGTTTATAGTGTGGAATATAGCCTCGTCTATAGTCTGGACTATAGCCCCGTCTATAGTCTGGACTATAGCCCCGTCTATAGTGTGGACTATAGCCCCGTCTATAGTCTGGACTATAGCGCCGTCTATAGTCTGGACTATAGCCCCGTCTATAGTCTGGACTATAGCCCCGTCTATAGTCTGGACTATAGCCCCGTCTATAGTCTGGACTATAGCCCCGTCTATAGTCTGGACTATAGCCCCGTCTATAGTCTGGACTATAGCCCCGTCTATAGTCTGGACTATAGCCCCGTCTATAGTCTGGACTATAGCCCCGTCTATAGTCTGGACTATAGCCCCGTCTATAGTCTGGACTATAGCCCCGTCTATAGTCTGGACTATAGCCCCGTCTATAGTCTGGACTATAGCCCCGTCTATAGTCTGGACTATAGCCCCGTCTATAGTCTGGACTATAGCCCCGTCTGCAGTCTGGATTATAGCCCCGTCTATATTCTGGACTATAGCCCCGTATATAGTCTGGACTACAGCCTCGTCTAAATAGCCCCGTTTAGTTTATAGTCTGGAAAATAGTCCCGTCTATAGTCTGGACTGTAGTCCCGTCTATAGTCTGGAATATAGTCCCGTTTATAGTCTGAACTATGGTCCCGTCTATAGTCTGGACTATAGTCCCGTCTATAATCTGGTCCATATGCCCGTTTATATTCTACACTATAGTTCCGTCTATAGTCTGATTTATGTTTCCGTCTATAGTCCCATCTATAGTCTCTTCTATAGTATTTCTATAATCTGACTATTGTCTGGACCATAATCTAGACTATAGTCCCATCTAAAGACTGGACAATAATCCTGTCTATAGAATAGTCTGAAATATAGTCCCCTCAGTAGTCTATAGTTTATAGTTTGAACTGCCTATAGTCTGTAGTATAATTCCGTCTATATACTGGCCTAAAGTTTCTTTTATAGTCTGGCCTATAATCGCTTCTAATGACTGGATGATAGACCGGTGTATAGTCTGGATTATCGTCCCGTCTCTGGTTTGGACTATACTTCTTTCGTGTCGTGAAGATCAATTAAACCTTATAAACTGAATTAAATATTTGAGTAAAACATTAACCCCCATAAATTTATTTTTTTCTTTGATCTTAAAACCAAAAAAAATCTTTGGTTCATCATTATTTGGATGTAAACATATACAAATCTAAATGTTTATTTTAGCAATTATTATCTGAAATCTTTCTTTAACATTTCATTAATTTTTCTCAGTGTTAAATATATTTCTAGAATTGTGTTATTATTCAATACGAATTTATTTACTTCATATCAGCCATGATTATTGGGTTAAACTGAACAGATGAATTTTAACTAGATGACCTTGTTTAATTTTTCTGAATGTGCATAGTGATTTGCATATAGTTCTGTGTTAACAGTTTACACAGTGGGGCCAAACAAGCAACAAATTACAATAATAGTGCGTGTTTTAAAAACATACATTAAATTTTTAGAAGAGAATTAAGGATTTTACTTAAATACTTTTTAAGGGTCCCTTATTGAAATATTTTTTTTTTCACATATTCATATAATTGTCCAAAGTCCTCACAAGGGTCTTTTTTAGATAAATATTACAATGATTAATAATCTGGTATTGTGATAACTATTGACATAATTGGTTTTCATGATAATTGCAATATGTAGCACGATTTCTGAAATCATTAGTCTTTAGTTATGTTTGTTATATTTATATTTGTATTGTAAATAAACCCACTGTGCGGTATGAAATCTTAGTGTAAAACCACTTTAAGCAACTTAATAATGTATGAATGAAATGAATGTCTTTGACATTGAATTTTTTTTAAAGGTCTTGTATTTTAATAAAAAAGGACATGACAGTATAATTATATTTAGGTGTATTACTTGTTTTTAAAGAAACACACAATTAATTGTTTCTTTATAAGAAAATAATTTATATTGATTACCATTTTAATATTTTTTTAAACAATTGTTTTATTTTTAGTGTATAATTAATTAAAAAATTTATTGCATTCAAATATGTACGTTTGAAAGTTGTTTATATCTAGTTTTAATATTTGGCATAGATATTGAGAATGTGGTTTAATAGAAATTTACCAAAACTTATTGTGCAATACCAAAAATAATGATCCTGCTTTATTCAAATGTTATTGACCTGGGGAAATGTTTTTTTAGACGAACGAAAGTAATTTTAAGACGTAATTTAAAAACAAGTTTAAATACTATTTATTATCTAATAAAAATGATTAGATTGAAACTTATTTTTACCGTTATTCGATTGTACAGAGAAACTACTTATCGCACTCGATCAGGTTTTGTTGAAGCTTATGGAATTCTTCCATTCGATATAAAATAAATTTAAATAACGATAACGAATGGTCATTAGAATATATTCTTGAAAACCTTTTAAGACAATTATACTTTTTTAAAAATATTTTTGTAGTTAGTCTCTACAAAATAACCATTTCGGTTGTAACACATAGAGTGTAAAACATAGATTAAATTCTAAGACCACCAAAGCATGTCCGATCCTCTCTTACCGTTGAACTCAGAATAGGGCTCGATCAGAGAGAGCTAAAGGTTTGAATTTTTTCCAAAAGATGAAAAATATTCGATATGGGCCCACGATTTCAAATCGTACCATGTTTGTTCTTATATTAGATCCTCATATTAGATCACTGAGGTACAAATAGCAGAGCTACATAGCTATGAAATTAATCTTTATAAAATTTCATTGTGATTGGTCTATAGTGAACTCAATAAACCGAGTTCACAAAAGGATATGTATTTTTGCGCAATAGAGGTTATCAGTTTGTTGTCAATAAATAGTTCAAAAATACTGAAAATATTAAACCCCTTGTTCTTAAAATTCACAATAAGTTATCGTTTGGAGGATACATCTAAACATAAACTATAACTGTTTACACTTAGACAAAGTCGGGATAAAGATGTCGATACAGATTACTTGATCATTCAGAACAAAATAAACAAAGTCTCAATAAATTGTTAACAAATGCTGAAACGACCATTAAATACCTTACGACCATTAAATCCCATATTCCGAGAATTCATAATAAGTTTTGTGTGAAGAAAACGTTAAACTTAAACTTGGATTGTTTATTACAAGACAAAGTTTGGCATGGTTCTAGCGGTCCATGCACAAACACTTTCCTCAAGCACTCGAGCTATCTAATATCTAACCATAGTTGCGGCTTTGCTTCATTTCCGAGATGTGAAAACATTTCTTCAGTTAACAACCATGCAGATGGGAGTTCCTCAGTTGAGTCGGCAACAGAACCTAAAGACGTATTTGGTAAACCGAAACACAAATCTATCAAATAAGCCGAGAACTTTGTTTTTACTCACATTGAGCATGATGTGGTAAATCGGAATGAACAGAGTTTTGCCTGAACATACCTATACAATCGTATCACTTATATAATTTACCTTTTATCCATCACCATTCAACCCAGCACACTTATCATTCATCCGACACACTCATTAGAACAACATTCGATACACTCACTCTAGATATATGGGCGGGAAAGATCTGTATACCCCTACAATTATTCCGTATAATATACACTTATATACACTCATTTCCAATGCTTAGTACCACAGTCTCTCCCTTATGGGGTATCTGTTGTCTCGGCAGCAACACCGAACTTATCCGAAATTATTGATTTCACCGTGCGTCAGTCCTTTAATCGACATAGTCGTTGCGTGGTTCCCGAACTAAGCTCAACAAAGCTCTACTACAGTTGCAGATAATGAGGTTCACTGGTTCGAACCCCAAGCCAAATCATTTCAAAGAATCATCAGTTTATAGTCCCGAAGGTCTTTTTCTCGGGATTGCATTCACATCAATATTGTAGACATAGTCTCGAGGAGAATGTTGATCCAAATAACTAGATCATTAAGAAAAAATTAAAATATATCCCCACTTATGATGCTAAACTGAATTTTAACATATCTGGTGACCAGAAAGATGACACTCATTATAGCTTTCAGTCAGAATGTAACACACCTATATGGTATATCAAACCCCTATGGACTATTATATACCTTTACTATTCTTACAATTTTGATTTCGTTATCTCGAAAAATTTAAAATGCATGAAAGTTGTTATCTTCAAAGTATACACAGACGGCTCTATTAGTAATGATTGTAGTCCAATTAATCCCAAGAAATCAGCTATAAACAAGTAAGAGTGTTATATTCGGTCACCATCAAATCATTCATGTTTATGTAGATTTTTACTGATGTACTCACATTTTTGGGTCAGTAATAAGTCTTAAAGTCATTTTCAGAAGGGGACCTTGGTAAGGTCAATTATAAATCCATTTTCATTAAATTTATGAAAATGATTTTATTTCCTATAAAACTTTTTTATGTAGAATTTTATTGCTTTATAAATAAATATATATATATATAATATATATATATATATATATATATATAATATATATATATATATATATATATATATATATGTATATATATATATATATATATATATATATATATATATATTATATATATATATATATAATATATATAATATATAATATATAATATATATATATATATATATATATATATATATATATATATATATATATATATATATATAAAAATCTACATGAAAAAAGTTTTATAAAATAAATTTAAGTTCTCATTAAACATGTTTGTGTTGAATTTCACCGCTATTGATACATGTCTTATTTTCTGAAGGGGGCATTATAATAGGGATAGGAGAAAACGTGAACCGATATTCTTACTTTCAATAAGGATCGATCCTTATAAAATTTGATAGGGAGATTTTGGCTCGCACGAAACTTGTGTATGTAGAATTTTGTAGTAATGAGCGTTGAATTCGTTGTCTAAAGGGCACCTTATTTGGGGTTGGATAATAATGGACTCATCCTCATAAAATTTAAGAAAATGATTTTAGTTCCCATAAAACTTTTAATATCACCATAAAACATGTTTGTGCCGAATTACACCGCTGTTGATGCTTCTGTTAGTCAGTTGTGTCGATAAAGTCATTTTCTGAAGGGTACTTTGCATGGGGGGTAAGGTCAATTATGGACCGATCCTTATGAAATTCTATGAAAAGATTTATGTCCCTATAAAACATGTTTGTGTCGAATTTCAATGCTATTGATGATTCTCTTAGCCAGTTATTGGCGATAAAGTCATTTTCTGAAGGGGACTTTATATGGGAGGTAGGGTCAATTATGGACCGATCCTTATAAAATTCTACGAAGAGATTTATGTTACCATAAAACATGTTTGTGCCGAATTACATCGCTATTGATGCTTCTGTTAGTCAGTTGTGAACGATAAAGTCATTTTCTGAAGGGTACTTTGTATGGGGGGTAGGGTCAATTATGGACCGATCCTTATGAAATTCTATGAAAGGATTTATATCCCCATAAAACATGTTAGTGCCGAATTACAGCGCTATTGATGCTTTGGTTAGTCAGTTATTGGCGATAATGTCATTTTCTAAAGGAGGCTTTATATGGGGGCTAGGCGAAATCGTGCACCGATATTGCCCATTTTCAATACCAAACAAACTGCATCAACTATAAGTATCTGTGCAAAATTTCATCTACTTCCGTTTGGACTCTATAGTGTTTTCAACAGACAGACAGACAGACAGACAGACGGACGGACATGGCTAGATCGTCTTACAATCTAATAAGGACCCAGAATATATATACTTTTATGGGTTTTAGACGAATATTTCAATGTGTTACAAACGGAATGACAAAAACAATATACCCCCCATCTTTTTTGATGGTGGGTATAAAAAGCGAAATTGCTTTGGAACTATAGACTACAATAGTTATATACAAATTTTTACCAACAGCCGAGCAGTCATCAACTCCTTGACGGGTGTATACCGGGGTAACGAGGACACAGTTATTCTATAAGCACCTGTAACTCTAATATCTAATTGTGAAAGGACCAAAAGTACCCAAGTTGATCATATAAATTAATAAAATTTTCGCTCCAAAGATTGTCACCCCAGCAACAACTGTTTCTTTTTCAACAGGAGATAATTAATAGACACAGTAAAATTATTCCAATTCACAATAGATGTCGTATCGTTGTATGTCATAAAATTAAAAAAAAAAGATTTTTTGAAACAAATCAATAATAAAAAAATTACGACATACTACGATACAACTGTACAACATCGATTGTGAATTGAACAGTTACAACAACAACACATTTACTTGCTTTAAGATCAGAGTAATTAAAAAAGTTTCATTTTAAGTATACATGACTCAAATTATAGGAATAGGGCAGTCAAAATTTCAAATCAAACATTTCTTGTTAAGTGGCCTAAGGTTGGTATTATATTATTGTTGTAAAAAAAGTTTTATTATGATTTTTTTTTCGCTTTTAAATAACAGTCAGCAATAATATTGCTTATTTATAGTATGATTTTTTTGTTAAAATAATTAATGTTGTTTTACATTAGTGGTATTATTATATTGTTTATAAATTTTATTTTTAAACTCAAAATAAACGCGAGCAAAAAGTTTATTGAACTTTACATGTGCGTTTTTTTAATTTGATGCTCTTTGTTATTAATATTATTTTTTCCCTCTTTATTGTATCGTTTATTTATTTCATTTTAAATTCTTCGAATAAATCTATTTTTAAATTTATTTGTATCTTTTATTTTCAAGTTAAATTTCCATTAAATTAGATTTTAAATTGAAAATTTGTTTTGTACACACACGCCAGTTTAATCGAACTGTAAGTTGGAATCAATAATGTGTTTTTTTACATCTTAAAAAAATATGATAAACTTTATACTCTTAATAGTCTTGTAATAGTAAATTACATTATGTAGTAATTATTAAAATTATGTTTAGTGTTTCTGTAGAACTCGTATTATTACCAATACGCAATATATTCCCTTAGAATTTATTTTTAAAAATTGTTTTTAATTTTTGAAGCTAAATGCTAACACGTGCCTGTTATTATTTGGCGCCTCCTTGTTTTCAAATATTAAAAAAAATGTTTAATTAATAATTTATTAGTTATTTATCAATATGGTATTAAAATACTTAGACTGTGTGTAAATAATAACTTGCATTAAATTTAAACTTTGTATTAATATAGGCACAATTTTAATTTACCTTGAAAAAATTCAGACTATTATTAAACAAATAGAATTGTTACATATAAATAGGTATACGCTAAATATTCGGATATGTATTGTAAATTAGAACTCAATTTGAATATTGGAATAGGAGCTTAAGTTCAGGCTTAGATCAATAAGGAACCAAGTTCCTTTTAAGGGAATTGGTTCCAGTAGGTAGTGTGTTCGAGAGGCCTAGGTGTATTTCTTTGGATGTTTTACATCGTCCTTTTCAACTAACTAACTAACTAACTAACTAACTAACTAACTAACTAACTAACTAACTAACTAACTAACTAACTAACTAACTAACTAACTAACTAATTAACTACCTGGCTTACTTAGTTTTTTTCTAAACTTCTGGATACAATTTCGTGAATCCCAGATGTGATGAAGAAAATCGAAATCATTCTCCTAATTTGATTCCAATATATAGATTTATAATTGTTTATTTGGTTTAGAGAAAAATGCCTTCAGATCTTAGTCGGAGAATATTAATTTTTTTCTACGAATAAGCTCGGAAGGCACTTCATTTAAAAGCAATTAGTTTAGTAGATATCAACGACTCTTATCGACGTGTGTAGTGGGCTGATCTTTATATCATTACCTAGAATTATATGTTTTTTATATAAGTAGTTTTTGTCAAAATCATCGCTATAATGAAGTAATGATTACATTACAGATCCCAGTAAGTGTAGTGTAAATCGGTTAGAGACAGAGCCTTAAAAAATTTGTAGAAAGATTATACCCCATCTAGGTGTATTGCATTCCGGGGGTAAAGAATTGCAACCAATACCTCTAGGCCTCTAGAGTCTATAAACTGGTGTTTACAATTCAATATTAGGCTTGTCCTTGGATGATTTGAAATACGGTCCAACCAGAGCACCACATAACATGGTACTACGGGTGGAAACTTCCCACAGGACTATGTCTTGGCTTGTCAGTTGGTGAGGTTCCTTTTTGATCCACGTAGTGGTTGTGCTTGAAAGATATAATTTTTACGTATTCGTATGGGTATTCGAGGTGGAGTTTTTCTGGTGCTTTTTGATGTTTACTCTGATTCGATAAAGCGAATGGAGTAATTTTTGATGTGTATTCTGATTCAATAGAGGGATGGAGTAATTGATGTATTTGACGGATGGGGTGTTGATGTGCTAAATTATGGTTTAGAAAGACAGGGACGGAGTTTTAGTCTTTAATAAATAAAATAAATTTAAGCGATTATCCTACATTGCTGAGTGCGTTGGAGTTTACTCTATAACATGCTCAACTTATCACACTGGGTCTATGTGACCACTAACATAAAGTCATGGCAATTATCATGATCCGTGTTTCGGACTACCAAGGCAGGTGGTGAGTTGTTGCTTAGTATTACTCTCCCAGTGGATAAAAAAGACCACCGTGAAATAGCATGTCAAGGCAGGTGTTCACGTGAAGCACTTCGACTTCAACCAATTGAATGAAACTATCGTTTGAATGACTTTAAAAAGTGCAAGCTTTTGAATAGAAAAGATGAAGTCAATAAATATATACTCACCAAAAAATAACTTCCAAAGAAGTGAAAAAAAAGTAGAATTTACTCCACGAAAGTGCTCAAAAAGACCTGAAGAAATGATGATTTTAACACATTCCTAATTCACTACTTCTAAAATCATTCCCAAGATGTCATTTTTATGTTCTTCTTGGAAGTTATTTGAAAGGGAAATTGTAGTTTTATATAATATAACTATATAACTATAAGAATAAAAGGAAAGTATATGGAATTGCAAATAGTTTCGCTTCTTCAGAAGTTATTAAATATCACTACCACAGAAGTTAAAAAATAAGTTAGTGCTACTTTTGAAGTGGTGATAAATGTTATTCTTTGGGAAGTACTTCGTTTTATTTTTGCTGGGTATTTTTTAAACCATTTCTAATAAATACTGATATTGTGTTCTTTAAATACTTTATAATTCATTAGTCAACTTCTACGTTAAGATACAGAATCTGTATCCGTTCGATTTGGTTGATTTACATAGACTTTGTTTCCTAATTACTCGTAAGCGATTATTGTAAGTACTTGCCTCCAATGACCATTATCATGTTAATACTGATTTTGTGTATAATTTTAACCCCTTACCTGTTAATGAAAGTTTTTGCTGGGTACTATACATTAGTAGATCTCAATTAAAGAAATTATTTCTAATTACTTAATTGAATTCTATGATTCATAACTCATACAGGCAATAATATTTCAAATGCAATTATTAAGCGTATTAATATGGGAAGTATAAATATTTAATAAATATTTTTATTTGTAACATTAAATTAATTAATTTCTATATATTTAAATAATTAAAGAGTAAACAAAAAAAATTAAAAAACAATTAAATTTAAATAATGAATTAAAATGCATTTATTAAAGCAGCACATGGAAATAATTAAATAATTTTGTTATTATTTTAAGGGGGAAGATGCTGAATTTAATAGAGCGAAAAATTTATTCAAAATTTTAATTATAGAAAGGGATCTAATGTTTACAATAAACATATTCCCCGAAAATTATTTATTTATTACATTTTACAGCGAAAAATATAAAACTAAATTTGAATAAAAATATATCATAAATAATATTGATTTATAGTCTTCAAAAAAAAAACACAATTGTTTGTACAAATAATAAACAATTGCTAAGTAGTATTCAGTGTTTTTTGCCAACTGTTTATTGTTTTTGATAAAAACATTAAAATTTTCTTTTTAGAAAATTGTTCTTAACCCCGTCTACGTGACTTTGAGCACAACTTTTAAAAATAAATTTAAACGTGAGTAAAAAATGTTGTTCAAAAAAAATTTCAATAAAAAAACAACATTGCACATTAAATGGACATTTTTATGGATTAGAAATATTGTATAACTTAAACCAGCTGCTGTTGGTAGACAGAGTCATTTATCCGTATACAGTCTATTGATATTGGCTAGTGTTGCTAATTTAAATTAAACGGTTATTCACTTCATCAATTACTCTGTACATATGATGAAAATCATCAAAAGTCTATTTATAAAAAGTAACAAGTGAGAGTGTTAGTAAATTTCATTAGAAGGATTCGTCAATTATGGACGAATCCTCCCTAAATTTGGTAGAGAAATTTTGACTCGCTTAAAACAAAGAGGGAAGGATCATTTATGAGCCGATCCAAAAAAAATTTTGAAGAGATTTTGGCTCGTAAGAAACTTACGTGTATCGCTTTACTTGTATTTTTAAGCCAGTAATGAGCCTTAAAGCCATTTCCTGAAGGGGACTCAATAGGGTCGGATAGGGTCAATTATTTAATTGTTAAATAGATTTTGGTTCGCGAGGAACCATAATAGTGTAAAAGGTTTTTTCTATATTCGTATTTGTTAGCCACTTTAGATATATATTTTTTTTAATGGGCGGTAGGGTCAATTATGGACCGATCCTCCCTAAATGAATGAGCGTTAAAGCCATGTTCAGAATAAGACCTTGTATGAGGGGTAGGGTCAATTATGGACCTATCCTAAAAAATTGGTAGAAAGATTTTGGCTCATATGAAACTTATTTATGTCAAATTTCATTGCTATACTTGTGCTTTTAAAGCAGTTATGCTCGTTAAAGCTGTCTTTTAGAGGTATACTTGTATGGGGGCTATCCGAAAAAATGTACCGATATTACCCATTTTTAATACCAAATAAACCTTAGCAATAAAGAATATTTATGCGAAATTTCAACTGTCTAGCTCCTCCCGCGTAGTCCCTATTGTGATTTCAACAGACAGACTGACGGACATGGTTACATCGTCTTAGAATTTAATAAGGACACAGAATATATATACATTTATTGGTCTATGATCAATATTTCCAAGTGTTACAAATGGAATGACAAAATCAATTTTTATAAAAAACCTAGTAGTAACATCACTTAATGTTCCCTTTTAAGAAACGAATCGATTACTCGATATCACAAATATTCGTTCATTTGAATATATTGTATATTCAGTTTATATTGTATATTTAGTAAATTCTGAGCCGATATTGAATAGAGATTGTCAAAATCAATCAAAATTTATGAAAACTTAATATCGTCATCGCCGGTGGCTGCAATTGCAATCAAGTTAGGTAACACAAAATAAATACTACATTTATGTATTTCTTCTTATCTATGATCGTTTTTCGATCTTTACTAACGGATTAATCAGGGCGCATGTGTAACAAGTTTTATTTACAATTCATACATTGACTAATTAAAATTCATATTACAGTTGTTATTAATGCTGCAAATTTTTTGTTTGTTTGTATAAAAAAACACTTTGTGCTCTATGACTCTAAGACCTAGAGAGAATATTTAATTATTTACGACGATATCCGTAAACGTGCTTGAGATACAATGACACTAGATTTTCATATTATGACGATAGTGTGTGTGTGTTAGGAGAGGAGAGCAATATCGTAAGTCTGTTGTATTTAATCAGGTTTGGAAAGACTTTGAAAATTGTTCGCAAACATTTATTAAAAATTATTTATTTTTAAGTTTACTGGAAGAAAAATCGTTAAAAAAGTTTTCTATTTTAAAAACGTAAATTTAAAAAAAATACGTGTTTAAGTTTATTTAAGAAGCTGCTGACAAAAGCTCTTTAAAATGCTTTCTCTAGTGAACTTTTGTAATACTTCTTTTTCTCTGTAAAACTTTTATTCAAAGTTTTTTAAAAGCTCTTAAAAATTCTTTTAAGACATTTAGAAAGTTTTTTTAAGGACAAGCTTTCAATAAAAAGCTTTTAGGATTGTTTTCCTAAAAATTTGTTTTTATTAAAATAATTATTCTAATCTATTGAAATCATTAAAATATTTTAAAACAATAAAGTTTTCGTATTAAACCGCTTTTTTATATACTTAAAAAAAATTATTTCAAAAGTTTTTAATGAAAGCTCTTGCATACTTTTTCTCCAGAGAACTTTTTTAATACTTTTTTTCTCTATAAAACTTCCTAAACAATTTTGTAAAAGCAACTCTTTAAACAATTTGGCAAAGAAAACTTGTGTAAAACTATTTGGCAAATCTTTCAAAATAAAGCTTTTGGAATTTATTTAAATTTATTTTATTAAAAAGTTTCCTCTTAAAATAAGCTTTTTAAAGAAAGCTATTTTAAAAGAGTTCTTAAGAAAATTAATTATATTTTTATAGTTTTCTCACGATAACATTTTCAAAAGCTTTCTAGAGAAAAATTTTAAGATAATTTTTTGCAAAATTTTCCAAAGAAAATTTTAACGAAAACTATTTATCTAAAAAAAACACTTTCTAAAATTTTTTTCATAAAACTTTTGAGAAAAATTGTTTGTAATGTTTGCTGTAGAAAAAAAGCTATTTCAATATTTGTTTAAAGAAATATCTTTTGAATGTTTTCTGAAAAAAGCTTTCTGAAGGAAAATTTTTCAATAGTATTCTATAGAAAGCTTTTTTACATGTTTTCTGCAGACAATTCATTAAAAGGTTTTCTAAAAAAACTATAAAATTCAACGATTTTTTTTAAGAAAACTGTTTGAAAAGTTGGTTTAACAACACTTTTTTAAAAGTTTTTTCTTTAAACAAGATAATTATTCTAAAGTAGACTTTTAAAGGTTTTAAAAAAAATCTTTTTTAAAAGATTTCATAAGAAAATTCTTTCAATTTTAAAAGGTTTCTAAACAAAACTTACTTCAAGGTTTTATAAAGAGACATATTTCAAAAGTTTTTCAAAGTTGAATCCTTTTTTAAAGCTTTACATTTAAGTGAAATTTAGATGTGGGCTTTTCATAGTGACTATGGTCATATGAGGACCTATTATTATTGAATTCTCCAGGGTCATCAAGTCGAGATATGAGTATATTAAACATTATATTCAATTTTCATTAAATTATCTGGACCTGTAGTTTGATTAAAAAATTTACAAGCCCTATTGGGGGGTTCAAGTGTATGGGGGCTAGGTGAAAAAATGGACCGATCTTAACCATTTTCGATAGGCTTCGTAGCTGGGACAATAGAAGATCATGTACCAAAACATGCAACATGTAGTTTATTTACAAGGTTTAAGGACAGACAGACGAACAGGCAGACAGACAGACAGACGGATGGACATAGCTAAATCGACTCAGAAAATGATTCTAAGCCGATTGGTATACATTAAGGTGGGTATAGGACCAATAAATTTGTGCGTTACAGACATCAGCACTAAAGTGTTGTGGGATATAAATACACCTAAATTTAAAAATTCTGCGCCCGCCTGAAAGCCGGCTATAGAGAACACATTATTTTCGAGATAAGAATCTCTCTTTCCTAAATTATAAACAAATTGTCCAATGCAGTTCTGCATTTTAAGTGTCACTATGTCTATGGACGTTATGACACTTTTAAGAACCAAACAGACCAAAATCTCTGTTGGCAATCGAACCCTCAATCTCCCGACGGACAGTCTCGTACACTACCATCTAGCCTACCGCAGCTTCCCTTTTTGAATATGTTCTTCAGAACATTCTTTCGAAAAGTTATCGACTAAAAATCTTATAATCAATAGAAATCGCTGTAGATTTTATTGAAGAGTAATGTCTTTCAAATTTCTCAAAGAAACGCTCTTGAACATGGACTGAATGATACTTATAAATCTTTATTTATAGTTCTAATAAAAGCTTTTCAATCTACAATTACTTGTAGTTGAAGGAATTACAATTACTTGAACATGTAATTGAAAAATATACAATTACATGTAATTTATAATAAGTAAAACCTTTATTACAATTATTTAGAATTGTAATTGGTAAATTATTTAATTACAGTTACAAGTAATTGTAATAGGTTATTGGTCAATTACAAATAACGAGTAATTGTAATTAGAAAAATTTTAATTACAAGTAATTGTAATTGACTAGAAAATGAAATACTTTGTGTAATCATTATTCCCATAGAAGTATCTCCTGTCGAAAAGTTTCATTAAAAAAACGATTCATTGAAAAGTTTTATTGTTTTTAAAATTGCATTATCATTTAAAATATATCATTATTCCATCCCTGATTAAATATATACTCCATAAAATTAGCTATGTTTGTATCGAAAACATTGTCCATATAAATGGCTATATAACAATCATATAATTTATAACAGTTTAATAGTGTTTATTATGAGTTGTTGTTGCTCGTGGTTTGTATTTGGATTTAATACTTTAATTATTTTGCATACAAGTTTGTTAATTAAAAATTTATTTCTATGTTAACTTTTATAGTTTTTAATATTATTTTCCGGTAATATTTAGATTATACTTACATATATATGTATTTAATAAAACTTAATGATACCGGAATAGGTATATTGTAATGTATAATTAAATTATTGAATTTAAATATTGAAATGGACTTTTAAATTATTTTGTACAGTTTTATTTTCTCATATCACGTGTATATACTTCATATATATTTGCAGATCAAAGTATTCAATAACTGCAGATCAAACGTTTTATAATTGTAGCTATTTTCCTTTCAGAAAAATATTTCTTTGAAAGGTTTTCACAATTTCTTATTAAACAAGTAGGAAAGTATAGTCGGGCATGGCCGACCATATGATACCCTACACCATGAGTATATTTTTACAATTTTTACTTTTATAAAATTTTTATTTTTTGTAAAGAAACTTTTATGTTGAATATTACCATAATTACAAAATATTTAAGCCATTTATTGATAAAAAACTAAAATTTCTAAATGAGGCTTTATATAGGTCAAATATGGGCCGATCCTCGGTAAATTTGGGAAAAGGATATATTTCTAAATAACAGTTAGTTTTGTTGAGTTTCATTGCGATACAAATGGTTACAAGTCAATTTTAGACGTTTAAGTCATTTTTTGAAGAGGGGTTTGTATGGGGGCTAGGGTCAAATATAGGCCGATCCTTACGAAAATCTGCAGTATCATTTATACTTATATAAAACATATTTGTGCCAATTTTTTCAGAGATAGCAGAATATTTGACGTAATTATAGCATAAAAAGTTCAAATCGGGAGGTACGGTTGTATGGGGGCTAGGTGAAATAATAGACCGATTTCAACCATTTTCAATAGGCTTCGTCCTTGTCCAATGCTTGGTCCAAATTTCATCAAATTATCTTGAAAATTGCGGCCTGTACCTTGCGCACAAGGTTTACATGGACAGCCAGCCAGCCGGACAGACGGACGGACATGTCTTAATCGACTCAAAAAATGATTCTGAATCGATCGGTATACTTTAAGGTGGGTATTGGACCAATATTTTTGTATGTTACAAACATCAGCACAAACGTATAATACCCTCCCCACTATAGTGGTGTAGGGTATAAAAATTTCTTTAGAAATCATTTTCAAATTAACAAATTAATTTTACATTAACAATCCTTTGACACTTGAGTAGTAGTTTCAAATTATTTTGATAGAAAACCTTTAGTTTTGCTGGGTAATTGAAAGATTATAAGTATATATTTACATCAACAATGTTGAACTCAAATACTTTGCATATAATTAAATCAGTTTGGTATTTAATTTAAATATGACTATAAATACAATTAAAATAGCAATGCAATTATTATATTATTGTTAATTACGAGTATCAGTTGTAATATATTAGAATTACAATTAAAAGTTCTATCGTATGATGTTTTAGAATTAACTTTTAAAAGCATTTTAACTTTATGTGACATGTGGGGAAAAAATTACATATTTAAACATGCATTACAATGTATGGTGTTTGTAGGACTAAAACAAATTAAAGTTAATTACTTATGGTAAAATTTTTGAATTTTAAGTTGTATTTGAATTTTAAGTCGTATTACAGATTTCAACAGCAAATCGCAAGTGATGCTTTGGTTATATAAAATTCACTTGTTGTTACCCTGTCGATTTCACCTTGATGGAAGGTGTAATTGGCATACGAGCAGGGTCAAACATAATCACAATCTTATTTACATAGCTATATCAAAATAGTGGACTTAGACCCACAAAAATATATAAATGTTATTAAATTCTAATTCAAACTGGTCATGTCAGCTTCACTGTCTTTTGAAAGACCTAATTAAAAGATCTTGAGGACTAGTCTTATTGGAGGTCCGAATGAAAATCATCTTGTTCCTAGACCTTTTTCAAAACCTCACTATTTGTTAAAACTAAAACTAAAGCGGGGTGATTAAGACGATAATGATGTATGGTGTTATTGTCTGGTGGTATGCACTTGACCAATTATCAAACAAGAACATTCTCACAAAATTTATAAGACAATCGGTGTTCTCAGGACTACACCTATTGAACTGGCTTCCTGTGGATCTTTTTGCCAAACAATTCGCAATGAATAATGTAGCCAGATTAAAGCCCACCTTACACGATCACACAAGTAATATGATCTGTCAAAATTTTGTGTAGAAGAGTACGGATGGAATCGTTTAAACTCAATATGTAATGAAACCATTACATGTAAAGTGTGATCGTGTGAAGTGCCCTTAATTATCACAAGTAGATGGATCTTTGGTTTCAGTGGTCATACAAAAATTGTAGATCTGCTCCCAAATCTACTCAATGCCGTTATGTACTGCTTTCCGGAGCCGTATATAACGAACAATTTCGTGGTATAGTATAATCTCTGATCATGATGAATCAATTCCTATAAACGTTATTGGCCTTAATGTGCATACATATGATTCTAAAATAACAAAGATGGTCGGTGGTGGTATCTTCATTGAAGAATTTTGAAAATGGGCAATTTTTTGCGTTCCTCTAGCTTCCTTTAAGAAACAAATACAAGACGGTCATCTCAAGACCGATATTCTTAGAAGCATACTTGCTCGATTGCTAGGTTGCTATGGCCTAATAAGGTTCCTTATATATTAAAACATAGCAGATTTCATCTAAGTGCTCTGTTATCAGTTCTTACTGGTTATTCGAGAAATGTATGCAAGACGCATTGGTATTCCATACAAAGAGCTGTCAAAACGAAGAGGAGGAGGAAAAAATTACCAGGCCCTTGAAACGATTCGATCATACTTTTGTGATCTATCTGATTTGCCAACTATTCAACGTGAACGTATTCTGACAAAATTGTCGAAGTGAGTTTTGTGATTAAGGAGTATGCGCCAAGTTTCATCAAATTATCGTTAAAATTGCGACCTGTAGCATGCGCACAGGGCAGGGTAAACATAGCTAATTGGACTCAGAAAGTGATTCTATGTCAGTGGGTATAATTTAAGGTTGGTGTAGGACCAATTTTTTAGGATGTTGCAAAAATCAAAAATAAAATAATGGACCGATTTTAATCATTTTGAATAGTAATCATGGTATTCCATCGACTATGTCTGATGAAAAATATTTTGAACTAAAAATTACTGTTCAGTAAACTTTATAGATATTGTCCAAGCTTTCGAAGTCTAATATGTAAGATAAACATCGTAGTATATATACATAAAATAATCTCAAACGATCTGCTTAGGATTAAGTGTAGACTACACGATCAATGCTGGTCTACAAAACAGAAATTTACAAGTATGATTTACTATGATATGAAATTTTGCAACTAAAACTCATTTGCAAACTAAACAATCAATATACATGGAAATATAAACAGATACTCCTATCGGACAATAGACAGCATATTGTCTCTCTATGGACTAGGGGATAGAAGATTAGTGTATTGTTTAGTCATTAAAATCGTATAAGTATATACTAGTCAAAAGACTAACTAACGCAAAGAAAAAACATAAAGGAAGTTATAGTCGGGCGAGACCGACCATATAATACCCTACACCTGTATACGAATGAAATGTGATTTAGTTTTCATAATAAAGCATTTAAGTTGAATTGTACCTTGCCTCAGATAAGTATAGAACTTGGTTTTGCACTTTGGTTTTTTAAAAGCCCTATTTGGCGGGTTCAGTTCTATGGGGCCTAGGTGAAATAATGGACTTCGTCTACGGTATAATAAAATATCATGTGCAAAATTTCATTGAATTATCTCCAAAATTGCGACCTTTAGTTTGATTACAATGTTTACAAGCCCTATTCGGGGGTACAGTTGTATGGGGGCTAGGTGAAATAATGGACCGATATTAACTATTTCCAATAAGGTTCGTCCTTGGGACAATAGAATTTCATGTACCAAATTTCATTCAATTATCTTCAAAATTTCGGCCTGTAGTTTGATTACATGGACGGACAGACCGACGGACTTAGCTAAATCGACTCAGAAAATGATTCTGAGCCGATTGGTATACTTTAAGGTGGGCATAGGACCAATATTATTGTGCATTACAAACATCAGCACAAACTCAAAATACCCTCCCCACTGAAGTGGTGTAGGGTATAAAAAGCTATTATATATTTGTTTAATGTTGTTTGGTTATAATCTCCTCCCAGATTCTTTACAATATCCTCTTCCAAAATTTAACGGAAGTCTGTTGTTCTTTTAACTCTCATTGTTCTACCATTGTACTTTTAAAGACGAAATGACCCAAAAATGGTTCAATTATAACAACTATACCAACCCTGATTCATATCATATAGATAAGACATGTTTCAGAGATAAATTTTAACTCACCTCAACATTGCCTTATAAAACTTGTCAATGTTAGACTTTGAACAATATTAGATCCTGATATCTTGCTAGTAATATCATTGTGGATATAACTTTCCTCGCGAATACCGATTGGAAAATTCTTAGGTATTATGTCCAAAAAACAGAGTTTATGGATATCGGATGATAATATATTCAGCAAACACTATATAAGTATTTCTTGTAATTAGAAGAGTTTTCCATCAGATCGAACACATAACAGGTCAGGTTAGGGGTTAGGTGTTTTTCATAGGAGTTGTTATATTATATATTCTCCTATCCTAACGTAAATGACTTTATCGTTTTACAGCGCCCATAGTGCATAATTTAAGGTTATTGTACTGTTTTTATCCATAACATATTATAACAGTTATCAATATGTAACGATATATATGTATAACACTACACTTTCTAATTATAAAAGTTACATGTGTATGCATGTTTTAATGTTTTCTCTAATACGGAATATTACTGATTTTTTGCAATGATTTTGATTTAAAACAAATTTTACATAATAATTTTATAATAGTTTCAAATTTACTTCATCTAATTTGGCAACAGAGAATGTTATCATATTTATTTAAAATATTAACACTCGTCTTCGTAATAAACCATATTTGGAAATTTTATTATTGGTTTAAACCAAAAAAAAAAAAGAAAGAAATAAAGAAAAGATTTCATATAAACAAATAAGGAAAAATAAACAAATAATAAAAGTTATCAAAAAAATTTTCACTTTTTGTTAGCATCATAAATGAAATCAGTGAAGGGGTGTGGGGTTTGTTTATGGAAAGTCAAGAGATTTGTTAGTTGTTGCAAATACAATTTGTGGCAATAACAGTATATACATTTAAAAAAAATGTAAACAGAAGTTGGAAAGAAAAAAAATGTGTATTGCAACCGGTATCAAACACTTGATATGGTTGTAGCAAGCCAATCAACTGGCGCACAGTGGGTAAATTTGGAAAATTTTGAAATTTTTTTCTTAATATCGCATGAATCCTAAGAAAGTGTGGTTGAGTTTAAGTTTTGAACTTGCCGCTTCTTTTCGAAGTAAAAGGAGTTTTTTTTAATAATTTAGAAACTTGAGATTTATTTCTATGTTTTGTGCAAATTCGCCCACTTTGATGAGCGATGGACGGACATATTAAAATTGAACTGTCAATTACTTACCTTGTCAAGTTGATTGCGCATATTTAACATGTTGCTGTTGTTGTTTTTTTATTGTTATAAAAATATCTTCCTTAAATTTAGTATTTTAAAATTTTCTTGTATTAAGCAACTAAATAATTAACTCTCGAAATTTGATTTCAAGAGACTTAAGTCGACTAAGATTTGGTGGAAATAAAATTATTTAATTTTTGTACTTTCATTTAAGGAATTTTTTTCGGCAATTATTCTCTAAATAGATATAATTTTAAAATTTTGTGTTTAATTTAATTTAGCACTTATTCATGGTTGAAACAAAAATTGTTGTGGTCTTTTAACTAAATACTATATAAATAACAAATTTTAGGCATTTTTTTAATTTTGAGAATTTTTTGCTTTTTTGTGTATTTTTTTTTTGTTTTGAACAACCGTTTCGTTTTGTATGAAATTCGCAACTGAATACTGGGCAACTAAAGGCTTAAACTCAAATAAGCTTAAGTAATACAAAAAAACAACTACAACAACAATAAATATAAATAAATTTAGCCAACCAACAAAGCAACAACAACAACAGTAATAAATAAATACTTGTACATCAACAAACAACAACAACAAAACTGTTACTTATATATTTTTTTTTTTTGAAAATAAACAATAAGTACAACTAATACTGAGAGTTGAAAATGAAAAAAATAAATAAAATTCAAAATAAAAATTCACACATTTATAAAACATTCACATCTACATACATGTATTTAGTAGAGAATATACACTAAAGAGAGATAGAGAGAGAGCCAATTTATCCAAACTAGCCAGGTTAATACAAACAAATCTAACCAACGGACTAACTAAGCTTCAAACCATGGTAAACAACCAAACTGACAATCAAACAAACCAAACAACATAAAAGATTATATGAAGCCACTAAAGCGAACACAGTTATAAAGGTGTTGCCAGATTTAATGTTTTTGAAGCGTTAAAAATTATCCTAATTTTACTTAAACTATTTACATAATATTATTTAATTACATATGGATGTATGTGATGAGCCTGACTACTTCGTCTGAATATTGGATATTATTGCTATTGAATCATGCTGTGTATAAAACTATGTATATACTGTTGTCAGATCTTACAACGTTGGCAAAAAATGTCTAATAACCTTTTTAACTCGCAATTTGTTGGTTACAACGTTGTAAGGTAAAATCACTGCCAGTATATTGTAAAACGATAATATTGCCAGACATCTAAAGCTAGATATACACGGTTGTCAAATCTTCCAACATCGGCAGAAAAAATGTTCAGAAAACGTGTAACAATTGTGTGAATATAAAATGTTTGTCTTGCAAAGTTTTAAGATAAAGTATTGTCAGTAAATTGCAAAACAATAATTTTGTCAGAGATCTAACAATCATGTAAACACGTTACATTCCTCATTGCTAGATAGTTGTCTATATAGTTTTTTGTCAGATGTGCGAATTTTATGCATCTGTATCTTAAATAAGATCTGGCAATTTTTGTCATACAGCAACATGCCAATAATATAAGATCTGGCTCACACTAGAAAACTTTTGTTAAGAAACTTTTAATTTTGTGTGTGAGAGAAAGAAATGGTTGATATTGCTTTCTCTTTCTCCCACACACAAAAATCAAAAGTTTCCCAAAAAAGTTTCCTAGTGTGAACCAGCTGTAAGTGCCAGTTCACATAGAGAAACTTTTTTTGGAAAACTTTTGAATTTTGCGTGTGAGAGAAGGAAATATTAACCATTTCTTTTTCTCACACACAAAATCAAATGTATCTCAGCAAAAGTTTCCCAGTGTGGACCTGGACTAAGCTGACAATTTTTGTTGACATAAAATTTATTGTCTCACAAATGTCTGTCAATCAAATTGTAAGATTTACTTGCAACCGTTAAAACTGAAAATTTATCTGTTGCTAACAATGTTTCATTGTCAGTACATTGTCAGCTCATTGACAGATCTAAAAACTTTAGTAGATCTAACAATCGGGTACAAAATTTAACAATCGTGTAAACACATTACAGTGGATTATTGTCTGCAATTTTTTTGTAAAATGTGAGAATTTGAATGTTAACGATTGACAACATGGTAGGTACATTAAAATAACATATGCGCCAAAAATAATATCTGACAAATTTTGTCATTTAAATATCTAACAACGTGTGACTTGACAATAATTGTTGTCAGATAAATTAAGCAATTGTCTGGCAATGTAATTGTAAGATTTTCTGGCAATCGTCTGAACTCACAATACCTACTGAAAACAAACATTCACTGTTACAACCATGGCATAATAAAGTGTAACCTGGTCAGATCCAGCAATGATCTCTCAAAGTTATATGATATGACAACCGTACATACATAGCTTAAGACATATGGCGGAAACTTTGATGGTAAACAGATATCTCTAAGGACCTGCATCCAGCGGACGTCTGTGAAAAAATGGAATGTGTAAAATGGATTAGAAGAAATATGGCTTAAACATGGCTTATCATAAATACATATTTACCGACTGGCAAAATACAGTAAGGACGACATCAGGTACCAAGGTAAAACATGAGAACATAAAAAATCTTACCCAAATAATCTTCCAGAGTTAAGCAATCCGTCATATAGATACAAGGTATTCGAGATGAAAGACGAATACTCTAATAAGATGAAAACAAGAAGCCTTCTTAGAATGAGTGAGGCGAAGGAACACATTCTGATATCTGATTTAATATCTCTAGAGCGATAAGATTCAAGATGTAACTACCTTCAACGACATTGATTAGGAAATTTTACTGAACTACGGATGATATTAAAACAGGATGTCACAACTTTAAAAAATATTTGTATAAAATTTGGTGAAGGATATGAATTTACAAAGCGTACAAAAATATCAATATGTATTCGAAAGGACAAAATTTTCTGCGTCTATTAATTTTGTGTGACCGATATATGTGGTCGAATATTTTTTGTTGTGTTTTGTCTAATGCTCGCTTTAAATGAATCTGAATTCTGAACAGATCTTATTAATATATATATATATTGTGCACATCTGCGAACAAATACCTATAAAATGATATACCTTTGGCCAAGATCGGATGTATACTGTAAGAGTAAAAGGGGTCACAAAAAATCGCCTTGCCTATCCCAGCAGTTCGACAAAGAGTCAATGCATACGAAAAAGACAGTAATTTCCACTAATAGTTATCCACCTGGATGATTGTTATTTGTATGCTTTGGTCATTCGTCATGAATGTACCCTTTGTAATCGAGAATGAAGGCAGTCGTCACTTTAGTGTCCCCTTTGTAAGCGGGAGCGGAGACAGTCGCCTCTTTACTGTCCTCAAGTAACCTAGAGATTGTACTCTAAAAAGTTTTGTTTTTGTTGTACTTCCGAAAGCAGTTATTTTACCCATCTTTTGGAGAAATTATTATTATATTATTATATTAGGCCACAATCTGGTTGACTCAAATTTATAACTTTTCGGTCAATCGTCACATTATTGTCTCATAGTATTCTGGAGAGTAGACACTTGAAATTTTTAAATTTTAGTTCCATTAATATTTTACTACCTGGCTTACTCCAATTCGTATGTTTTTGGTCTTTCGTCACAAATAAACTCTTTGTAATCGAGAATGAAGACAGTCGTCACTTTAGTGTCCACTTTGTAAGCGAGAGCGGAAGCAATCGTCTCTTTACTGTCTGTTTGTAGGGTGTAGAGTGACGATTGACTTCCTCGTAGGACAAGCCCATGTTAAAATGGTTGGTCACCTAGGTAGTCAGGTGGCTAGGGGCCACCACAAGTGGTAGGTTAAGTGGTCAGTTCGGGACTGTCCCATCGAACTGCTGGGATTAGTTATATAGATATAGCAAATGACAATATTTTCGTCCAAATATTTCGTCTTCATTTTTGAAAAAAGTAACGTCAAATGAATTAATTGTTGCGTTCAGGTTACTATTCAGTGATTTCAGTGACTTATAATATATACTTTTGTAGGTTAAATATAAATTTTTCGATTTGATAAAAACGGAATGTAAAAAAATTATATACTCCTTTATATTTGAGAAATCCGTCAGACTGAAATGAAAATTGGGCTAATTTGAATTAAGTATTAAATACCTTTTTCCGGAATATATCGGACATGGGATATTTCCCAGCACTACACAGACAACGGATGTGTATAAAATTTAGATGTCGCTAACGAGTGATGTCGTACGTATGTATATAAAGTTAAACTAAGAGGTAACCTAGTCTAGCGAACCAGTAGTTACAACTCATACATGCCCAGACTAAGCGATCAAACTGAAAACACAACCAAAATATTATAACAGTAAAATAATAAAAGATGGTTTGGCTTGGAGAATAAGGTTGTAGTAGTAATAGTAAAGAGTATGATCACGTTTATTTTGAATACCGGCTTAAATTAAATTACTCAGATTTTTTTCTCTCACTTAACACAATATTCTTTAGGTATGTACATATGTACATATTAATGTGTGTTTTTTTTTTTGTTTGCTCATTTTATGAATTTATTTTATTTTAAACAATCCGGTTTATTTTCAATCTTAAAAGTTTTGAAAAAGAAATGAGAGCAATTGTACTGATCTTAGTATGTATTTGTATGATGTACGTATGCAAGTGAATGTATGTATTCGTAATAAATAATTAAGTTTTATTGACAAAAATTATTTTTGTTAATATTTTTTATTCAACAAAGAAACATTGTTAAATTATTCTAGTTGTCCAAAAATTGTTATTTTTTATTGAAAACACAAGCTGCAATGTAATTACTAGGCCATTGACGTTAATTATCCATAATTGGTGAAAATAATAATTTTATATTCTGTATTACTCATTCAATATTTTTGGAGAAGTAACTGTTGAATGTTTTTTTAGTTTGCACTAAATAATCTGTGTATTACACCCACCCAGCAAAATTCTAAAATGAAAGTAGATTTTAATATATGTTTTAATTGAAGTTGAGGGAAAGGACTTATAAACTTTTAATTTAACATTTATTATTTTTTTTCAGAAAATAATGTGTCACCGATTTCATGAATGAAAAAACTCGAATAATAAATTGAATAATTTGTTTTAAAAGTATATTTTTTTGCTGGGGAAACTAAATATTAATCCGTTCATAAATATTCAATGGACGTATTACAAATATTTTAGAAGAATATGTGTCATATATCCCTTAAACGACAAAACTCGAAACAACATAAATCATTTGGTGAGCATCTCCATATGTATTACTTTAATTTAATTTCAAAGAAACACTTTCAGAATTTAAATATTGCGATCTTAAAAATTCACTATATGTAAGATATCCAACCTAACAAAACCGTCTGTGAAAGTTATTTTTATACCCTATATAATATATAATCCATGGTAGGCCTGAAGATTGTGACTCACATTTTTGTGGTGTATTTCTAAGAAACTAACTAACTAACTAACTAACTAACTAACTAACTAACTAAAAGAGAGATAGAAGATAAAAGAGAGATTATAGAAAGACTTCTTATATGTATGTGGTAGGAGTAAGTGTGGGCCTATTCCTATAAGTTTTGATAGAGGAATATACGTCAAGTTCACGTCTAGTTAGTTTATTTAGACTATAGACTAGACTATAGACTAGGCTATAGACTATACTATAGACTACACTATAGACTAGACTATAGACTATACTATAGACTAGACTATAGACTAGACTATAGACTAGACTATAGACTAGACTATAGACTAGACTATAGACTAGACTATAGACTAGACTATAGACTAGACTATAGACTAGACTATAGACTAGACTATAGACTAGACTATAGACTAGACTATAGACTAGACTATAGACTAGACTATAGACTAGACTATAGACTAGACTAAAGACTAGAGTATAGATTAGACTATATACTAGAGTATAGACTATACTATAGTCTGTAGTATAGTCTGTAGTAGACTATACTACAGACTAGATTATAGACAAGACTGTAGACTAGACTTTAGACTAGACTATAGACTAGACTGTAGACTATACTATAGACTAGATTAAATTGCAGAAGATTTAAGCATCGTTTTTAGGCAAAATGAAAAGAACGTGTAAAATTTTATTAAATTACCGTAAAACTGGGACTTGTAACATGCGCATAGGATTTACATAGACATACAGAAAGACGGACAGATATAGTTTAATCGACTCAAAAAGTGATTCTGAGCTAATTGGTGTACTTTAAGGTGGGACCAATATATCTGGATGTTACAAACATCAGCACAAACGTAGAATACCCTCCCCATTATAGTGGAGTAGGGTATAAAGAGTGAATTGTGGAAGAAAAAAAAAAGAAGTCGATATATCTTTAATAGAGTTCTCAGAGAAAACTATTTTGTGATAAAATTTTGGTAAATTAGATTTAATTCTTTTCTGTTATGGATTTTATATCAAACCTTACCGAAATATAAAATTTTACTTAATAGGAAACATGTAAAGTTAACCATAAACTGTAATGATCAATTTTAAGGTTGGAAGATTTTCTTTAAACTATAGTGAATATTATTTTGTTTTCAATCTATTTACATGAAATTTAGGAAAAATATGTAATGAGGACTCGAATTTATGATGACTTCGAAAAAATCGATTTAACCCTTAAATGTTAATATATTTTTATAATAAACAAGAAAAGTGTTCAAAATAATTGGACAACGAATTTCATCACAATTCCCACTTTCGAAAATCTTATTCTTTTGTTGTAGAATACAATATCTGCAGACATTCCCTAATAATACTTTCTGACTTGTTAGATAATTGTTGTTTGTGCTAAAAAGTTAAATAAACAACAGATATTGAGAAAAATAATAAAAATTATTTTTATTTTATTATTCAAGTTTTAAGTTAGCAATAATTGTTTGTTTAAAAATATTTGGGTAGATATTTTAAAGGTTATTAAACAAAAACCGAAATTATACTTAATATATGAATATATATATAGTATAGCAAATATATAAAATGGGTAAACAAACCGATAAACAAGATTTAAAGGTCCTAGGAAATTATTATATAAAAAATTAAAAAAATTAAAATTAAAAATATTTAAAATGTTCTAAAATACATGCACATTAGGGTATAACTTTTAAAAAACTTTTGAAAATTGTATAAAAGAATGATTTTAGAGAATGGATTTACAGCCACTAGGTTCTGGCACGCAGGTAATGACCCGGGAACACTACTAGCTATCACATAACGATAGGGCTTTATTTTGGTTATTACCCTAATATACATGTCAAAGTTAAACTGATTATTGTTTTTTTTAATCCCTTTTAGCACTTGTAAAGTGTTAAATGAATATTAGCGCTGGAAGTGTTTTTAAATAAATATTTAAATTTACTTTAATTTGTAATTCGTAATTGGAATCGATTTAAATATTTAAACGCATTGACGAGGGTGTGAATTTATTTATTTTCTATTTGTTTGTATGTTTTCATCTGATTTATAAATTAAAGGGAAATTTTACAAATATATATTACAAAAATGTTTATTTTTAAACTGTTTACGTAGTAGTACTTATTATTTGTTGTATAAAATATTTAACTTATTAGTAAAGGGCACTTCACACAATCACACTTTAAGTACGTATAGTCTAATGAAAAAGTAAAATGTAATTCCATTCGTATAACATTTTTTGTGTTAACACGATTGGTATAAAACAATAAAAAAAGTAAGATGGAAACAGCTGTTTCATTTTTATTGGATACATAAAAACACATCCCTGGTCAAATGAGACCTGACTCATTTCAAAAAATGAAGAGAGCCATACGACTGTCAAATTTTCCATTCGAAATCTCTCTCAATGTGTGATGGTTTCTTTACATATTGCGTTTAAACGATCTCATCCGCACTCTTCTACACAAAATTTTAACAGATCATATTACTTGTGTGATCGTGTAAAGGCTATCAGACTATAGAGTCTAGACTATAGACTCTATAGTCTAGTCTATAGTCTAGTCTATAGTCTAGTCTATAGTCTAGTCTATAGTCTAGTCTATAGTCTAGTCTATAGTCTAGTCTATAGTCTAGTCTATAGTCTAGTCTATAGACTATTCTATAGTCTAGTCTATAGTCTAGTCTATAGTCTAGTCTATAGTCTAGTCTATAATTTAGTCTACAATCGTGAGGCGCCAATAGTCTAAGTAATTTATAGACTAGACTAATGAGTGGTCCATAGACTAATACTATAGTCTATAAGCTTGTCTATAATCTAGTCTATAGCCAATTATATAGTCTATTTTAAGGTCTAATCAATAGACTAATCTATTTTCTATTCTATAGTATAGTCTATTCTATAGTCTATTAATTTAAAGAAAACATTTGCAAATGTATAGGGACTCATAATTATTAATAAATAAAATTAAATCATTTCTCACATTATTAATGCATTATTTGTAAAGAGAATCTGTAGTTAGTATATTTAAAAGTGTTTAACTTCTTGTTTACATATATAAATCACTAAAACTATATTAATATTATTTTAAATTGTAGACGATAGTGATTTACACAAAATATATTAATAGCTGATTGTTTCAGTTTGAAGTGACAAACAACCCAATAGCTGGCACGCGATACACGTGATGTTTGAAGGCTTGAGGCGCAATTTACATAGTGAATGATTTAAGAATGTACGTCAATTGCACTCAAATACACATTACACACTATGACTAAATAATACAATTATTAATTTTGTGCCTATTTCTAGATTACCCTACATTGTGATGCATTAGTGAAAGACTTGGATTAATGGCGAAATAATTGACATGTTGCGTAGTCCATAGTGCGAACTGGACTTTCATATAAGTTGCCCCTTTGTTAGTTACTTTTATCTGTAAAGGCCGAAAATGTCGTTAATTCTTTTTATGAATGGGATTAGATTAATCTAAACATACTTATATAGATCTGATTGATCAATCTATATTAACTTGATTAAAAAAAAAATTAATATGATTAAGAAGTAGAGTATTATAAGTAGCGTCAGCCTTAATCAGTTTCTTTTTGCATTTCACCCATTTTACATATATATTCAGTTTGAGGCGCCAATTAATAAATTATTTAGCTCAATTTACAGCAAATTCAATATACTTAATTAGATTAATAAATTAGTTTAATTGTAAGCATTTAAATGGAATACCTAAGTAAAAAACTAAATATCAGTTGCAGCAAAAAAGTATTAGATATGAAAATTATGTTATGAAAAAGATGTATGAATATGCAATTTTCCAAAGAAATTTTGTGACTAATTAACTGTTTTCTATTTTAAGTGACTTTCAGAATCTAATCGATTCATCTAATGGATTCATTTGTCATTTATACTGTACCTGGAGTTTTTCGGGGTAGTAACATAAAATGTTGTTGGTTTAAAACAATTTCTACAATTGCTACCAAAAAATTAAAGAATCACGATTTTAGCTTTTGTATAGTGGTGATATAGGTTATATATAAGTTTAACGATACATGTGCAACAACAAGGAATTCTAAATCGATTTTTCTATGTCCGTCTGTCTGTATAAAACACGTTCACTTTGAAACTAAGCAAAGGAAATCAAACAAACGAGTATTTATTACTACTAGCATACCCAAAGGGAGCTTCGCTTCCCTAATCGAAATTAAATGAATAATTCAGATTCTACAAATATGTATTTAAAAACTTTAACTAAAAACTACAGAAACAAAACACCATCAGATGTAATGTACTCTCCTCTCTTATATCAATATGCTCTTTTGATACAATTTTGTTTCTTGCTTTGTTTGTTTGTTTGTTTTTTAGTTCAAGCATACATACGTGTGACCTTTGTTTCTATGTATTAGTAATAACTTTAAACGCTTGTAACTTCCACAATTCTTAACCGATCTTATTAATATTTATATATTGTGCACATCTGAGAACAAAATCCTATAAAATGATATATTATTGGCTAATATCCGATGTGTACTGTAGGAGTAAAAGGGGTCACAAAAATCGCTTTGCCTATTAATTATATGGATAGATATTATCCTAAACTGTTTGGTATCAGCAAAATGGGTTCGGAACGTAAAAAGTTATGAGTAAAAATTTTAGACTGCATCAAAAAATATGACTTTATTTCCTAAAGTTTGCTTAGAAACTTCAAAATATATTTCGATGGATTTTTTTAAGCGTTTTTTTCTGCCAGGGACCAAATATATTCCAAATCATTATAATAAATCCAAAATTTTCCATTACTCTTATACTAAAGTACATATTCCTCGAAATTATTATATAAATATAATATAAACATAATTATATTAACTACGTATATCCGTCGACCAACTATTGGCTGCTAAATCTTCAAAATAATAAATTTTCTAAATTTTATTCATAAATAAAGCTATCATGAGAAAATATGTTTTTATACCCTACATCACTATAATTGGGAGGGTATTATGCATTTGTGCTGATGTTTATAAAAGCCAAAAATATTAGTCACTTTCTGAGTCGATTGGGCTATGTGCGTCTGTCTGTCCACCTATCTGTCTGTCTAAATTATTAAAGGAATAATCTACATGTTTGGGTACTTAAATTGAAAGAGGGGTTAACCGCAGTCCCTTAACATATAAATATCGTAAGTAAAACCTTAACAGAAGCTATTTTAACGCTCGAGGAAAAGGCGTATACTTTTTTGACGTACTTCTTTATGCTCTATGAGGCATAGATAGGAGCGATTTAAAATTTTAAAAAAATTATATAAAAGTTATAAACTTAATGTATATGTAACTTATTTTGTAAAATATTTTAAAACGTTGGAACCCTGAGCAAGACAAGAAATCTCCTCAAAATAAGCAGGTCTGAGGTTAGTATGTTGGTATGAATATACACAAAATTGGACGTGCGGATTCAGACAAATATAGAGCATGTAGAGAGGACAGTGAAACTCTGGAGCACTTTCTCTGCTACTATCAGTTAGATCCAAGTACACGCAGAGAAAAAAACATAGTTCGATATGGTTACTATAACTAAACTATGTTCACGATAACAATATATTCTTATCAAAAACATATAATTGTTATTTTAATTCTGTTTAAACAATATTGTTGTTACTGTCATTATTTTCATGTTCATTGTTATTATAAATTTGAGTATGATTTACTGAAAAAAATTATTTTTTCAATAACTAATTAATATGGTAACGATAAAAACATATTATGTTACTAAGAAATATTTTAACTTACAAATAAAAATTATATGTTATGTCGCACATCACACACCTCACACATATTATTTTTTGTCTTTGTGTAAGTTTAAGCGATAATAAAATGAGTTGAAATAATTCTCATTTAGTTTATAACATTATATGTATAAGTATTTCACTTTGCATCTAATAATGTAGTTATGTTTTGTGAATCAAATTGAAATTTTGTAGATCGTGTTGTGTAATGTAAATTTGTTTTTCTTTTTAAAAACTGTAATTTTACTGATTCAGTAATCAAAATAAATTTGATCGTACATTTTTAATGACATTTTGATCATATTGAATCATAATATAGTCATGTATAAAAAACAATATTATGGCAAATAAATAGTATTATGATAAAATATTTTAGCTCATTTTAATCATAATATGATATTTTAAAATTGTTACAATAACCATAATATTTTTAGACTACAATCATAATTTTAACCATAATATGTTGACTTAGAACATGGTTACCACAACCATGTTTTTTCTGTGTGTGTATCTTGGGAGTAATGTTATTCCGGAAATGACAATCTTTACTAACACGGATTAAAACCACAGTGAACCATTTCTTCCATGAAAAGGAACAGGCCAACTTAATCTAAACAAAACATAATGCGTTTTAAAAAAGAGAAGCTTGCTGGTGGAGGGTATTTAAGATTGGGCATAGCCGAACCTTATTATTCTATATAATTACAATAATTTGTCAAAGAATATTAAATTTTAAGCTTTTTACTTTTATGATAAATCCTTATAAACATGTAATAAATAAATCATTTTAACACTTAATTTTATTTTATATTTTTATTGGTCAATATTATTACTTACCAATTGACTATAAATAAATTGAATGTAAAACTTTAAATAAATGTTAAATACACAATTATTGTTTGTTTTACTGATGACCAATTAAATAAGAATATTTTAATTTTTTATTTACAACACAAATTTTGTTTTTATAACTTTTATGTAATTTACTTTTTTTTATTTTTTTTTTGGTAAATTTTTAACTTTATCAGCATATAATAAAAACACTTATAAATATATTTTTATTAGTGTTTTTGTGTATAAATATTTATATATTGTAAATGTTAATAAAAAAAAACTTTTTTTATTTAAAAATATAAATAAATATGTAAACTAGTTTCAAATAAATATTTTAAACTGAAACTAATTATTTAAATTGACAACAATTTATAGAATTTTGTTTTTTTGTGTTTGGGTGTATATGGATTGTTCTTTTTTTCATTTAATCAATAGTAGTGTATTAAATATACATATGTGTATAATAAATTAAAAAAATAATTATAAAATTTAAATGATTTTTTAATTTAGTTTGATTATAGAAATCGATTTGTAATGTGTGTTGCATAATACAATTTTGTAATTAATATGTTTATTTATATCACTTTTAGACATTTTTTGCTTAAAACAGCAAATTTTTGAAAAAATATGTTTTTTTTTAAATACGTAGTTAATTGAAAAGTTATTAAATAAAACTAAAAGTTCTTTATACCTTCTATACATATTCAGTATAACATCTTGTAAATTGACAGTACACAAAATTCAATCTTAAGACGATCTAGACATGTTCGTCTGTTTGTTGCATATTTTCCTACCTCCCATATGCAGTCCTTTTAGAATTTACTTCAGATCTGCCGTAGTTTGGACATAAAGCAACCAATTACAGCTTTCCTCGAATAATTATCTTAGAAATGCGAATGTAAGTATCGGGTCATAAACCCGAGGAATACCAAATAGCTTTTTGTCATGGTAGTAAAGCCCATACTATTATGTTGTGCTCTTGTCTGGTGGAAATTTGTACAAAAATAATCACACCTCGAAAGCTTTGAAGGAATCCACTGAACATCAGCTTAGCTGATAACACTTCCCCATTAAAGACTCTCTATGTCATAATGGGATAGTTACATATAGTTCTAATAACTCAAAAGAACTTTACCTTCTTTACATATTTCTGTATAATATCTTGCGAATTGACAGTATACAAAATTCCACCTTAAAACGATCTAGACATGTCCGTCCGTCTGTCGCATATGTTCCAACCTCCCATAAGCAGTCCTTTTAGAATTTACTTTAGCATTCAAATCTGCCGTAGTTTGGACCAATTACAGCTTTCCGCGGATCATTATCTCAGAAATGCGGCATCACACCCGTGTAGGAGAGCAATATGTAAGTCACGGGCCATAAACCCAAGGAATACCGAATACCAAATAGCTCATAGACATGGTAGTTAAGCCCATATTATTATATGGTCCATTTGTCCCATGGAAATCTGTACAAAAAGACTCACACCTCAAAAGCATTGAGGGAATTCACCGAACATAAGCTTTGCTAATAACGGGAGACTTTCACACAACCCCATTGAAGGAATGGCTACATATTGCTCTCAATGTTGCGATTAAACTGGTATGTGGCAGATGATTCATGCAGGCTACTCAACCACTTTAGATTCTCTGGGAGCAATGCATGACAATATTGATTTTTACGTTGCCAAACCATCTTTTGATATAAGCTTTTCGGTGAGACTAGATCATAGTGAAGACAGTAGCTTCTATACAGCACATTCTAGAACGGAAGTTTCTTTAAAGCTTCCAGACTAAAGTAGCGTTCTTCAGACTAAAATTTCAGACATAAAACTGGCTGCAAACCGACACAGGTTTTACCGAATATACGGCGTTAACACTTTCACGCACAAAACTAACCGCTGTACTTTTTATACCCTACACCACTATAGTGGGGATGGTATTATACGTTTGTGCTGATGTTTGTAACATAAAAAAATATTGGTCCAATACCCACCTTAAAGTATACGGATCGATTCAGAATCATTATTTTTAGTCGATTAAGACATCCGTCTGTCCGGCTGGCTGGCTGGCTGTCCATGTAAACCTTGTGCGCAAGGTACAGGCCGCAAATTTTCAAGATAATTTGATGAAATTTGGACCAAGCATGTTTTTTGGCACAGAAACGAAGCCTATTGAAAATGGTTGAAATCGGTCCATTATTTCACCTAGCCCCCATACAACCGTACCTCCCGATTAGTACTTTTTATGCCATAATTACGTCAAATATTCTATTATCTCTCTGAAAATTGGCACAAATAAGTTCTATATAAGTATAAATGACACTGCAGATTTTCGTAAGGAACGGCCCTTATTTGACCCTAGCCCCCATACAAACCCCCCTTCAAAAAATGTCTTAAACGTCTAAAATTGACTTGTAACCATTTGTATCGTAATGAGATTTAACAAAACTAACTGTTATTTAAAAATATATCCTTTCCCAAATTTACCGAGGATCGGCCCATATTTGACCTATATAAAGCCTCATTTAGAAATTTTAGTTTTTTTTTATCAATAAATTGCTTAAATATTTTGGAATTATGGTAAAAATTTTAAAAATATACTCATGGTGTAGGGTATTAAATGGTCGGCCATGCCCGACTATACTTTCCTACTTGTAATGTATAAGACTTTATTTTGACGTATATTGTTCATTTCTGATGAAAATTGGAAAAAGTGTTTTCGAAGGATATCACAGGATATTATGCTTTTTAGCATGTACATCAAATTCTATGAAATAATGTATTTGTCTTTGGAAATAACCGTGAAATCCAGAAAATTTAAAAAAAAAACTTGGAATTCTTGTATACCTTATACGTGAAAGAGTTAATGTATCTCTCAGGGTTCTTAGTGGTGTTTACACAACATCAAACTTAGTCCTAGAATGCCGGCCATCCTCAAATGAGATGACAAAACATTCCCAAATATGACTGCACTGAATTGTAGAATACTAACAAATTTCTGGTAATACCATTGCGGACTCTCTTTTTAAAGTGGGTTTCTCAATAGCAAGAGAGCCCTCCCAAACTTTCGTAGACACACCGCTCTCAACCTGCAAACGTTCTATACTTGAAAGCTATGTATATATATGAACTTGGGCAATACAGATGATCAACTGAGGCCACCTGCAGACAGGCGAGGATCATGTGGACATCCTTCAATCCACAAAGATCCCAAGCCCTTCTTCATATTTCAAGAATAACTCTACAGAACTTAACTATGGTTGTGACTTGACATTGAACCTTTGGGTTTCATGCAAGAAGACTTAACTTACCCAGTAATGAATTCTGCAGGGGCTGCTTCGCCCTAGTATATCGTAGACTGAATCTGTTATGTTGCAACATTTTGCACGACTTGACGGATCTATCGGAGGTTGATATCGGTAGAATTTACTCCTATATTAGTGTGGCAACGGGTTTGGCTTAGGAACCCAGAGTACTCAGGTCGAATTGACCGTTTCTCTTATTTCTGGTATTACAAAGGGATCAATATATTACAAAGCGATCAAAAAATATATCGGTCTATAATTCATCTTACCCCCATATAACCTTCTTCAAAAATTAAAAGACTGTTGCTCGTTCTATTATTTATTCGTGACAAATACGTCCTAAATGTTATTTAATTATATTTCATTATTTTCCTACTATTTATAAGGCATTTTGAAACTCTCCACGTATGTTTTTCATGCTGGTGTTTATATACCAATTAAGATCAAGGTTGTCTGTTTCACTTTCGTTTCAATTAAAAAAATAAATAGAGCGTATAAATTATTGAAAATTTCTAATAATCAAAAACAAAATATTCTGTTAGTATTTAGTTATTTATAAAATACATTTTTTTACCACATTTTTGTTTAAAGATAACAATAAATGTAGTACATAATTGTAAATTGTTAGCTAAAAAATATATAAATTGATTTTATAAAAGTTAGAGTGTTAAATTTTTCAGAGTTGAATCTGACAAATTTTAAAAGTTGAATAAAATACTTTTCTAAAGAATTGAGCCGCGTTGAATTCGAATCTCAGAATTTCTCTATCACATATGGGATTTAAAATATCATCTCCTATAGTTATATGCCACATAAAAGTCCTTTCTATTATTTTTTGAAATAAAGTCTAAAAATATCTGATATATATCTTCTCTTCTTTGAGTAAACTCATCTAAAGCATATCAACAAAATGACATTTAAAATTTTTCACAAAAAGGGTCAAACGTAACACATTTTCAAAATTGAGAACATGATATCTCAAATCACAGATGTGAATGAGAAAATGTGAGGTTATATTTGAATTCAGAAAGGCTCAGGCATTCGGCTTATTTTGTCGGCCTATGTTATGGACAAATTCGCAAATATGATGCTCATAAAATTGGGTAGGAATATACTTGTATTTGGGCTATGCCATAATGTGGGGAATATTTGTGGAAAATTTAAATAATTGAAGACGTACTGACTTAACTAGATTCAGAATTCAGAATTTAATAAGGACCCGTAATATGGTTTTTCTTTTGATGTGTGGTATCAAGATTGTAGGTAATGTGATGTTCTTCGCTAAAAAGCAAAACAAGCGATTTTGCCACAGCATTGTTGTTATAAAAGACAACAACCACATGACAACTTCGCGCGTTTTGATTTCATGCGAAGTACATCACACTCCCATGTATATGTGATTCTGCAATTTTAATGTTGTATCGAAGCTGTGACCAATTATGAACCTAGTTCGATATGAACAAATTATTGCTTAATGTTTTTCAATAGATATGTAAACTTAGAAATTATCAATGGCCCAGAATATATCAGTGACAAAAATAAACAAGTAAGAAGTTGTAGACGGGCGAGGCCACCATATAATTCTCAACACCTGTGTACAAATAAAATGTGATTTAGTTTTTATATTAAAGCATTTATGTTGAACTGTACCTAGCCACAGATATACTGAAGCCATTTATTGTTGAAAATTGAGGACATTTAAGTTAAATTTTGATAGGGGCTAGGGTCAAATGAGGCCCTATAATTATAACGTTCATGAGAGTCATCAAGGCTAGTATAGAACTTGGTTTTGCAGCTTTTTTTCGAGATACGAGTATGTTAAACATAATTATAAACTCAGTTGTTTGCTGGCTCTCTCAGCATTCAGAAGTGTTTCTATAACCAATCAGCTGTTGCTTTTTTCAAGTTTTTTGATCATTATCCTAATTTTTTGGAATTTAATTGAAAATGTCTTCAAAACGAAAAAAATACTGGGGTAACAACCCTAGATTCAAAAAACCAAAACCCAGCAGTAATAGGTATCAGTTATTTTCTGACCTAGAGGATGATGATATTTCCAGTGTGGATAACGATGCTAAGACAGAGGAGATTATTAAAATTCCTCCTATTACAGTGGATATTTCTCATAGCTTCACCACAATAATTAAAATGTTAGGAGACTGCTGTAAATACAAAAGGATTTCAATTGGAACAAAACTAATTCCTAATTCGCTGACCGATTACGAGGAAATCTGCAAAAAGTTGAAGACTAATCAGTATAAATTTTTTACTCACCCTCTTAAGGGCAATAAACAGTTCAAATTAATGTTGTTTGGTTTACCACAAATCAACATTGTCACCATTAAAGATGAATTCAAAAATACGTTTAATATAGAACCTGTAAACATAAAGGAAGTTATAACCTCAAGGACCAATCCAAATGATGCTCTGTACATGTTGGAATTTAACAGGGATCAAATTACAAAGCGAGAAGTAATGAAAATAAAATACGTTTTGGGAATCGTTGTACATTGGAGAAATCCTATTCGCCACAATAGAGGACCCACACAGTGCACAAAATGTGCTATGTATGGCCACGGTTCAGCAAACTGTTTTAGAGCGGTTGCATGTCTCGGTTGTGGTGGATCTCACGATTACTCTAACTGTCAGCTAAACAAAACACCGACAGATGGTCCCGTCATCTATAAATGTTTCAATTGCATCAAGAGAAACTTAAAGAATGTGAATCATCGTGCTGACGACCCACATTGTCCATCTAGAAAGGAATACCTAGATATTCGCAGCAGAGTTACCGACAAGATGCGCCCTACTAGATTGAGAAACAACAGTAATATGGATATCTACACAACAGATGATGAAAACTTTTCGCCTGTAAACAAAGACATGCCATCATTCTCACAACAAAGAAAAGGTAAAAGTAACAAAATTTCTTATGCCGATATTATCAGTTCTAGCAATAGAAAATCTGACGATAACGATAATCTGTCAAACCAAAAAATTTTAGATATATATTTCGAAGCTATAGATGCTTTAGAAAAATGTAAGACTAAGTATGATAAACTTAGGGTGCTCGGAAACATGCTCAGACATGTTATCTAATACGACAATATGTAGACTCAATGTTATGCATTGGAATGCTCAGGGCATAACAACACCTGACGCTATATTACAATTAGAACAAGTTTTATGTCAAAAACAAATAGATGTTGTATTTATAAACGAAAGTTTTCTAAAACCAAAACACAAATTCAAACTAATAAATTATATAGTTTATCGAGAGGACAGGCTGACACACGGTGGTGGAGTTTTAATAGCAATAAGAAATTCAATTCCTCATGAACAAAATTCTAAATTTTTAACTTCAAATATGGAAAATATCTCCATTACAATAAAAATAAACAATAGAAATGTAAGATTTTCCTCGGTTTATTGTCCAAAATACACAAGTACATTTGTTGCTGACCTTAACATTATCACCCGAGATACGACAGACTTTTTTATATTTGGTGACTTCAATGCGCACCATACCAGTTGGAATTGTCAACAAAATAATGCTGCCGGTAACACCTTATACAATCACCAACTAAACTCTAATTATTATATATATTCTCCTGATTCTTTTACCCGTTTTGGCCAATCCTCATCTCACACACAGCCGTCGGTGGTTGATATTCTCCTTACAAACTCCAATCTAAATATTTCACAAATTAAAACTCATCCAGAATTATTGAATTCAGATCACGTTCCAATCACATGCAAAGTCTTTGGTTCCGTAATTGAAAAAACATCACTAGTCCCCTTGTATAATATGGCCAACTGGAAGGAAATTGCGAAATTTGTAGATAATGAGCTCAGAAATATCAGCTTACGGACTGCAGACTTATCGTGCACATATATCGAACAAACTCTCTCTAAGATCACACACGTTGTTCAGGAAGCCTCCAAAAAAATTCCAATGGCCAACAAGCAGCAATGGCAAAGAAAATTATCTCAAAATAGCTTGTTTTTAATTGGCCAAAGAAATAGATACAGAAGAAAACTTCAGAGAACAACAATTTCATCAGAGAGGAACTTTATAATATGTATTATAAAACAGCTGACTAATTTAATAAAACAAAACATTCACAATGATCGTAATAACAGCTGGCATCAATTCATACAAAGGTTACCAACTGGCAGTAAAAAATTTTGGAAGTTAACTAAAGCCATAAAAGGGAATAAATCATCATTAGGGAATCTGTTAATAGATGGCGCTGCGGTATGTAATAACAAAGAAAAAGCTAATGCTATTGCTGATGTTTTTGAAAATTACCACAAAACTACCTACGACTTAGTCTCGCCACTTGATGTTAAGGTAAGAAAGCATATTAAATGGCTTAAAGATCAGGATATACCCGACACCACTCAACAATTTTTAACAACAGTTAATGAAATACGTTATTATGTAAAGACTTTGAAAAATGCAAAAGCCCCCGGATTAGACGGGATACAGCCAGTTATTTTAAAGAATATGTCTGATGACTTCTTCGGTCATATAATGAAAATATTTAACTGGTGCTTGGAAAATGGATATTTTCCAAAACTCTTCAAAACCGCTAAGGTTATACCGATTTTGAAACCAGGCAAAGACAATAAATCGCCAAATAGTTACCGTCCTATCAGCATGTTAAATTGCCTTGACAAGATTTTTGAAAAAATCATATTATGTAGACTTAATGAGTTCACAGAAGACAACAATATCTTACAAATAGAACAGTTTGGCTTTCGGAAGGATCACTCTACAGTGCACCAAATACGAAGGATTGTGAAATTTATAACTATGCACAAACTCGAGCGTAAAAGTACGGGAATTGTCTGTCTAGACATAGAGAAAGCCTTTGACTCTATATGGCATGATGGCTTAGTTTATAAATTGAATATGTTAGGCTATCCAATTTACCTGCAAAAGTTGATTCAATGTTTTTTGAGCGACAGACTCTTTGTGGTACACATTGGAAACGAACAATCAAGTCAACGTAACATTCTTGCAGGCGTACCTCAGGGATCTGTTTTGTCTCCAACATTGTATTCTATATATATTTCAGACTTTAAACCTCAAAACGACCAGTCAACAGCTTTGTACGCAGATGATACTGCAATTATAACCAGAGGAAAACTTTCAAATACTATAGTCAAAAGAATGAAAAGCGCTCTCTTACATGCCCAAAAATACTTCATCAAATGGAAAATAAAAATAAACCAAACAAAAACACAGGCTATAATATTTCCCTTCAACAAATCGCCTAAAAGAATGCCTACCATTCCTCTTACTATTGATGGTGTAGAAATTCCTATTCAAGAATCGATTAAGTATCTTGGCATTGTACTTGATAAAAAATTAACCTTTAGACATCACATTCTCCAGTCATGCGATAAAGCTAATAAGTGCGGGAGGGCATTATTTCCCTTGTTAAATCGTAAATCGAAATTGAACCACAAAAACAAAATATTGCTTTACAAAACGTGTATCCGTCCAATAATGACGTATGGATGTCAAGTCTGGTCTGATAAATGTGCTAAAACATATCTTAAAAAAATTCAAATAATTCAAAATAAAAATCTAAAAATTATATTTAACTTGCCCAGGCGGTATTCAACTAATAGACTTCATACAAAATTTAAACAGGATATGTTTGTAACGGTTATTAATAGTTTAACTAAAAAATTTGAAGATCGAAACAGGTCTTCAAATTATGATATTATAAGAAACCTTTAGCATTAACATCTTTTTTAACTTTAGAAATAAAGTTAAAGTAAGGGTTATTGTTGGACTTTTCTTAAAATTTTTAAGGTTTTTTTTTCCTATCTTTTTTCCTTACGATGTTAATAAAATATAAATAAGTTGTATATCTTGTCATTAAATAAAGTTAATATTTGTTGCAATACTTTTAAGTAAAAACTCAAAACATGTATATATAAATATTGAATATATTTTTAATGTAATGATGATAGTAAAATAAAATAAAAAAAAAAAAAAAAAAATACATAATTATAAACTTAAAAGCCATATGCGGCTCATTCAGTTGTGGTGTAGGGTATAAAAAGATGTGTAATCTCCATCTATGAAAAACAACTCTATAATGTGTCAATTATTCCTTTATATCGCATCAAAATTTTTGAAAATATCGAAATTTTTTAAATGTATTTTACAATAGTTTTGTTTTAGCTTTTAAAAATTTAAAAAATTCTCCTGAAAATTATAAAAAAAGTACATAATTTTACTTTTTTACTATGATGACTAAAAATCTTTTAATTTCTGTACGAAACATCACACTTGCTGATTGATAATTGAGTTGAAACATCATTTAGTTTTGATACGCATAAAATCCCTTTAACAGCTGGAAGAAAAAACGTAAAAAGTGCAGCATTTTGTTTTAAGAGAATAACTGTAAAAAAACAAAAACTAGAAGAACAATTTTTTTTACAAAGTTTTTTTTAAACATTAGTTACCTTTCAAAATCCATTAATAAAATCTTGAAATTCCAAACCTTTTGACAATATAGTAGAAAATCAAAGGAAAAAGTAGAGGACGAGTTCGATCTAAAAAATGCCCTGCATTTGTTACACAAGGTAGGCAATCGCTAATGAGTAAATAGTAACGTTACATAAACCCAAGCAGTTGCTCTAAGCTAAATACCATACTAGCCTATGGTACTATTATACCTGTTGCAAAAAAAGAGTTAAAAATGCGTTGATTTGTGTTTAATTAAAAGTGGGTTATATAAAATTCTTCTGTTTGTTAATCAAAAGTGAAAATAAGAATGTAGGGCACATGTAGATATGACATAAGAGATTAAAAATCTCTTTAAATTCAATACTACATGCATGCATGAATGTATGTATTCATATGCCATTCTCGACATAAACCTAAAAAAAGTACAACAGGAAGAACGAACAATTTAACACGTTCGACTATAGTAGATTTTTCCAATAAGTTAGTTAAAACTGTTACTTTTTATTTTTTAAGTGAAAACCAACAAAAACTAAAGAAGATTTCTGTTAAGTGAATTTAAAAATAAAATCACGTTTTCAACACCAATTATCGTTTCAATACGATTTTTTTTATGTCTTCTACCTAAAACTATTTCTTTCCTTTTATTTCTTTATCGCATGACAACTAGACATTTACCCATTGAATCAGTCAATGACATTGCGAAAGTTTGAAAAATTTTTACGTATGTATGTGTAATATAAAATCCGGAAAAAGTATTTAAGTACATATGCAGGATTTAGATACAAATTAAGAATTTAAAGCTTAAAGCAAATTAAGGTAACAGGCATGATACAACGATTAACTGTTATGTTATGGTTAATAGGTATTCAATTGTTGAGGTAAAAAAGTATACGATAACCTACATTGGGTAGGATTGTTGCTGTACTGTTTATGGGTATGGTAGAGTTACGGTCCAAACACAAATTCTTCAAGGTCCAAATTCAAGTCATTTTCTTTCAAAATTTGTAAAAATAGACACATATTATATGAGTTTGATACATTGTTACAGTGAGCATAGTTTAGTTATAGTAACCATGTCGAAAAAAGTTTTGCCTCTTCGTGTACCCATCAACTTTACTGAAGAGGACCTTGTATGAGAAATAATGCTAAAATTGACATTTTTTTACGTTTATCACTATAATCATACTTTTAATATAGTAATGAGCGTTAAAGTCATTTTATGAAGGGACCTTATATAGGGGGTAGGGTCAATTATGGACCAATCAACATAAAGTTAGGTAGTCAGATTTTGGATCATATGAAATTTATGTATGTTAAATTTTATCACTATATTCATATTTTTAAGCCAGCGTTAAACAAATTATCTAAAGAGGGAATTATATGGGGTCAATTATGAACCGATCCTAATAAAATTTGTTAGGGAGATTGTGGATAATATGAAACTTATTTATGTTGAATTTCATCGCTACACTTGTACTTTTGAAACAGATGTGATCATTAATGCTGTTTTTCGGGGATCCACTTGTATAGGGGCTATCCGAAAACAAACAAATTTTCTAAAGAGGGAATTATATGGGGTCAATTATGAACCGATCCTAATAAAATTTGTTAGGGAGATTGTGGATAATATGAAACTTATTTATGTTGAATTTCATCGCTACACTCGTACTTTTGAAACAGATGTGATCATTAATGCTGTTTTTCGGGGATCCACTTGTATAGGGGCTATCCGAAAACGTGTCCCGATATTTCCCATTTTCAATACCAAACAAACTTTACCTATAGAGAATATTTGTGGAAAATTTTAATTCCTTATCTCGTTTTGTTCGGACTCTATCCTGACTGACAGACGGACGGACGGACAGACATGGCTAGATCGCCTTATAATTTGGTAAGGACCCATAATATATATATACTTTTGTCTATTTATGACCAATATTTCGATGTATTACAAACGGAATGACAAAATCAATACCTATCCGATGATAAAACATGCAAATAAATTATGTTTAGTTATCGGTAAAAAGCGTCTGATTAAACGTCATATTCATTAAAAATACTGCAAAATTTTGCTTAATTTTAAAACGAATTTAATTATAAATATGTTTCAAATTACAGTTGCGTTTCCATAATTTCAGTTATACGAATATTACAATTAACCTTAACCCAATTAATTGTTGTTATATTAAATTGTGCAGATACACTACAAACATAAGTATAAACATATTATAATTTTTTAAGCCAAATAAGTATAACGTGACAATAATTTTATTAGATCCAACAATTTACGTGCTAAAGTACGTCATAAAAAGATTTTGTTTTAAAATTGTTATTTGCAAGTTTGTTTGTTGGTTTGTTCGTTTGTTTTTTTTTTATTTTGTCTGTCAAAGGTCAGTTTTACTAATGGTGACAGAATACCACTGGTATTGTCATAATTTCATTTTAGCTCCAGCACACAGATCCACATAAACATTTATGGTGATTTCATGCACATGCAAGTTATTTGAATGTGTTTGTTTCGGCATTTGACATGACAACTCGACAATTTGAATTGTTGTTTAAAATTGTTTAAATTAGATTTTAATATGTATGAAGAAGTATAGTCGGTAAAAATAGATTTATTATATAGATATGTATAACTAGGTTTTGTTATAACCAATTACGATCTATATCGTTTAAAATAATAAAGATTAAAAAAACTTTAATGAAAAGTAATTCTAATTAAAATTCCTTAAAAATCTAACTTAGAGGTCATATAAATGGACCCTTCAGACCCTTCAGATATAATCTTTTTTAATATTGTTTTTTTGGAAAAGATATTTAAGTATTTTTAAAAATTTAAATTTTAAACTTGTGTCGTTTTAGCGTTCATTGCACGATAAACATATTATGTAGATTTTTATTGTTGCTGACACTTTGCCGCATACAATTTTAATAAAAGTTTTTAAAGTTGAACATTTAATTATATATAATGTTTAGAAATTGTTATATTGTTGCATCAATTAAAATGACATTTCAAAAATGCAAATGGAATTTATTCTGCGCTTCTTTTCATGAAAAAAAGTTGATAAAAACAAACTTCCCAGCAAAAACTCTTTAATGACTTGTATTTGTACAATCATTTACTTTTTAATGACTACAACATACCGTCTACATTACTTTAAAGTACTGTTATAATGCCTTACATATAATTACACCAAAGCAACATGCACATTGATAAATTTAAACGAAGCAGTTTACCAGATTGTAGAATCGTAAGTTAAAATTAGTCTGATTACAATTTTAAAATGACAGTGTGTCATAGTTGGACTGAGTCACCATTTCAAGCCCGTAGTTCTCCTACTCAGTCCCTAATATCAAAATGCTACATATAAGTATTTTACCCTAACGGTCGCTGATATCATCCTGTTCAAAATTTGGTGTTCAGTAAAGGCTGTAACTTTTAACATTCTTGGATGGATTTTTGTTTTTACTTTTTGTTGATATTCAACCTGCTTGGAAGAGCTCAGATAAAAGCTATATTACGAACTAGGGTTGTCATTCGAAGAAATTGTTCTTTAGTTGAACAAATAAAAAAAAATCCTTTTAGAATAAAGAATAATTCGGAAACTTTTTGTCGAATAATATTTTAAATGTTACTTTTTTCCCATATTTTTATACCCTACACCACTATAGTGGGGAGAGTATTATGCGTTTGTGCTGAAGTTTGTAATACCCAAAAATATTGGTCCTAGACACAACTTAAAGTATAACAATCGATTCAGAATCACTTTCTGAGTTGATTTAGCTACGTCCGTCTGTTCGTCTGTCTGCCTGTGTGTCCATGTAAATCTTGTGCGCACGCTACAGGTCGCAATTTTTAAGATAATTCGGTGAAATTTAGCACATACTCTTTTTTTGGTTCAAGAGCGATCGCTATTGAAAATGGAAATCGGTCCATTATTTCTCCTAGCCCCCATACAACCGTACCATCCGAATCGGGCATTAAGGCTCATAAGTACGTTAAATGTTTTATAATTTCAACATAAATCAGCAAAAATTAGTTTTATAGAACAATAAATGATAACACTAATTTTTATTGTGATCATTTGGCCTCATTTGACCCCCATACAGACTCCCCTTCAGAAAATGACTTGAAGGTCAAAATTAACTTATAATCACGATTAAAATTACGATTAAAATCTACATAAATTACTTTGCAGTAGACGTAAATTCATCTACCAAAATTTATAAGGATAGGTCCATATTTACCCCTTCTCCCCTATGAGGGCTACGTTATATCGTAAACAGATATTGGCTATTTTAAATACAAAACAAAAAAATATTTTATTTTTCACGCTTTTCAACAGACAGACAGACAGACGGACGATCCACATAAAATTTTGTAAAACGATTTTGGTTCATACAAATCACATTCTTGTCGAATTTCACAGCGGATTTTTAAAGAAAGTAAAAATGGGGACCTTTTATGGGGGTAGGGTCAAGTATGGAAGGATCCCAAAAAAATTGCATGCAGGTATTCGGGGTGATACGCAACTTGTTTATGTTGAATTCCTTCGCCACATACTTATTTTGAAGTCGCTAATTAGCGCTATGGTAATTTCTGCAGGGGACCGTAATGGGGGGTAGGATCAATTATGAACCGATTACCTTCAAATTTTGTAGAACGATTTTGGTTCAAATAAATCATGTTTATTTAGAATTGCGTTATTTTTAAGCCAATCATAAGCGTTTAAGTAATTTTCTGATGGGGACCGTAATACGAAGGTAGGGTCCAATATGGATCGATCCCAAAAAATTTCATAGATTAATTTTGGGGTCACACAAAACTTGTTTATGTAGAATCTTTGAAGCCAGTAATCAGCATTATAATCATTTTTTAAAGAGGACCTTATATTTGATTTTGGAAGTCAAAAACAACGAATTTATGAATGTTTAAATCTTTTTACGCCTATCTCTTTTTTTGTGGACATTATGGTGCCAACAACAAACAGAAGGACAGACGGGCGGACATAGCTAGATCGTTTTAGAATAGAGGGCCCAGAATATATATACTTTTTGGGACATATGAACAATATGTCAAAATATTAGAAAGGGCTGTCCGCCCTTATAAAATGAAAGTATTTGTAAACCATTTCGGACCTCTGTCTTCTACCGGTTGTCCGTCCGTTTGAAATAAATGTCAACAGGATTAAGTCCGGTTAAATTTGTTCTGCAGATGGCAATATATTTCAAACTTGACATAATTACAATATATGACACTTTAACAGCATAAATTGATTATTAATATTGGTATCGAGATCAATATTAATAGCAATCACTTCCATGGATATAGTGGCCTCCGGTAGGTTAGTGGTTAGTGTTCTAGTTTGGTAGACCGGAGGTGGTGGGTTCGATTTCCACCTGAGGCACTGGTTAAGAAGCGTACAACAGGCCCGATAGAGGCCTAGGTGTATGTCTTCGGATTTGATGTACATCCTCCTTTCAAACTAACTAACTAACTAACTAACTAACTAACTAACTAACTAACTAACTAACTAACTAACTAACTAACTAACTCCATGGACATAGTCCATGTAGGAATATAGTTTTATATAGTAAGTCCTAACATTAATTTCTTAATTGTTTAAATGTGCCTTTTGTCAAATTTGTCAACGTTTCTTGATTGTTGCACATTCTATTTACATCAAAGTATTCCTACAGTAAAATGACTTAATGCGGTGTGTAAAGAAAACATAATTTATATTGCCGCCCCCTTTGCAGAGGTTTCACCCTCACAAAAAAGTAAATAAATGACATTAAGGCATCATGTTGTTATAGTTTTTGATTTATGATCTGAAATTTTGTAACATCAGTGATTTGTTGTACAATCATACATGAAGTTGATAAATTGTCTTCTGGTGTGTACACTTTAACCAGCAATATAAAAATCACTTGTTGTGGATTTTTTACTTTTTTTTTGGAATTTTTAAAAATAAATTTTTATTAAAATTTTTTTGCTATGTTAAAAGAATCATAGATGTTAATTATTTAAATTTACGAATGAGTGAATTTCAAAAGCTTTTTCTTAGTTTTTAACATAAAACAAATTAACATTAATTTTTATTTTCTGCTGCATATTTTTAGTCATAATATTAAATCAAAAACTTTGTTTTACAACAACATTAAAACAAGATCTTTTAATAGATACAATAGTATCTCGATTGGCGACTTTTTTGGAATTAAAATTTATATTTAATTAATTATTTCTAAACAGTTTGTCAGATATGAATATTGTTTGAAAAGTTTAGAGATAAGCTATTGATGGGTTTTTATACCCTACACCACTTTAGTGGACAGGTTATCTTGGGTTTGTGCTGATGTTTGTAACGCATAATAATATTGGTCTTTCTGAGTCGATTTAGCTATGTCCGTCCGTCTGAACGTCCATGTAAACCTTGTAATCAAACTGCCGGTCGCAATTGAATGAAATTTGGCACATGATAATAGGTGTAGGTTATAATATGGTCAGCCTCGCCCGACTATAATATCTTACTTGTTAATTAAAAATTTGTACTGCATAGACCCAATTATTTTTACCTTTTTTATAGCCACCATCAAAAAAGATGGGGGGTATATTGTTTTTGTCATTCCGTTTGTAACACATTGAAATATTCATCTAAGACCCATAAAAGTATATATATTCTGGGTCCTTATTAGATTCTAAGACGATCTAGCCATGTCCGTCCGTCTGTCTGTCTGTCTGTCTGTCTGTTGGAAACACGATAGAGTCCAAACGGAAGTAGCTAGCGAGCTGAAATTTTGCACAGTTACTTATAGTTGATCCAGTTTGTTTGGTATTGAAAATGGGAAATATCGGTCCACGATTTCGCCTAGCCCTCATATAAGCCCCCCTTTAGAAAATGACATTATCGCCAATAACTGACTAACAAAAGCATCAATAGCGCTGTAATTCGGCACAAACATGTTTTATGGGGACATAAATCCTTTCATAGAATTTCATAAGGATCGGTCCATAATTGACCCTACCCCCATACAAAGTACCCTTCAGAAAATGACTTTATCGTTCACAACTGACTAACAGAAGCATCAATAGCGGTGTAATTCGGCACAAACATGTTTTATGGTGACATAAATCTCTTCGTAGAATTTTATAAGGATCGGTCCATAATTGACCCTACCCCCCCATATAAAGTCCCTTCAGAAAATGACTTTATATCGCCAATAACTGGCTAAGAGAAGCATCAATAGCAGTGAAATTCGACACAAACATGTTTTATAGGGACATAAATCTGTTCATAGAATTTCATAAGGATCGGTCCATAATTGACCCCCTACCCCCATACAAGTACCCTTCAGAAAATGACTTTTATCGCTCACAACTGACTAACAGAAGCATCAATAGCGGTGTAATTCGGCACAAAGATGTTTTATGGGGACATAAATCTTTTCGTAGAATTTTATAAGGATCGGTTCATAATTGACCCTACCCCCCATATAAAGACCCCTTCAGAAATTGACTTTGTCGCTCATAACTGGCTAAGAGAAGCATCAATAGCGGTGAAATTCGGCACAAACATGTTCTATGGTCGCATAAATCTCTTTGTAGAATTTTATAAGGATAATAGACCCTATACATAATTGACCCTATCCCACCTATAAGGTCCCTTTCAGAAAACGACTTTAATGCTCATATCTACCTTAAGAAGCATATATATAACAATAATATTCGACATATAAAATTTTATGGGAACTAAAATCATTTCTTAAATGAGTCCATTATTATATGATGAGTCCATTATTATGTAACCCCCTAATAATGTGCCCTTTAGACAACGAATTCAACGCTCATTACTACAAAATTCTACATACACAAGTTTCGTGCCAAAATCTCCCTATCAAATTTTATAAGGATCGATCCTTATTGAAAGTAAGAATATCGGTTCACGTTTTCTCCTTTCCCTATTATAATGCCCCCTTCAGAAAATAACTTTATCGCTAAGAGATGTATGCTCATATCTGCTCATAACATATCTGCTCATAACATATATATAAAGCAATAAAATTCGACATAAAAAAGTTTTATAGGAACAAAAAAGAGTTTTTAAATTTTTTAATATTTATTTAATGAAAAGACCTCAAGCCGAACAAACCCAACATTTCTGAGAACAACCAAAAGGTCTAGAGAACAAATAAACTAACAATTTTATTTTTAGTTTTTAAGACCAGAGATTATTTTAATAGCATACAAAAAATTTTCGATATAACTTCGAATTTTCGAATGTAATTTCGAATATTCGAACATAATATTGTATTGTCATTAGCTGTACTCACAACCGCCAAATTTCCGGGCTACCACAAACGGTCTTAAAACAACTTTCCCCAATTAATTCGTAGTTCGTCTGTGTATGAAAAAGAAATAAACCTTTCGCACAGTTCGTTACGTATGATTTTTACGTAATTTCGCTAAATGCACTAATTGTTCGTATTTTCATATACTTTAGTGTGTTCTATTTCTGACGAGAAAAATTCGTTCCGAAAAATTCGTCTCAATTGTGCGTATAGCATAAAGTGTTTAATAAGCTATCTCCCTTATTTATAAACATTTATTTATGGTTTATAAAACAAAATTTCATACCAAACATGTTCTATAAACCTTTGCTAAAAGTTAATGAATAAGTCGCTAAATATGTACAAATTTTATTTTATAAGAAAATTCCTATTTATACTGAACTCCGGTTCTATAATAACATCAGTAGCTGATAGGATTCAACCTAGACATTATCTGTGATTGAAAACTATATTGGCAGCACTACATAGAGGCGAGAACCTTTAAAGCATATGCGACAAAAATAAATACCTGGGAACGGATACTATTTTTCTAAAAGGCGGATCCGAGTAGAACAAGAATATGTTTTTGAAATTTGACAATCACCTCCCTACGGGTAAAAAACCGGGTTTTTGTACCCTTAAGCACTTATAAGTCATTCAGTTAAATCATAACTTTTTCTACGGATTTAGAAAGCAGAAGTTGAGGCCTTTTTTAAAGACAAAGTTGCATTTTACTCATGAATAAACACAGGTTTCATATCAATTAATAAACTCCAAACTTGGACCACTCAGCTTCAGCTTTTTAAATCCTTAGAAAACTGAAATATCGGTTGAGATTAAACTGAATTAGTAAAACTTAAAATCGGTTGAGACTCAATTAAGTTACTCACTTATAACTACTTTAGGGTAGAAAACCCCGTTTTTTATTCGTAACTCAAGAGTTTGGAGGTGTTTAGCAAATTTCAAAAACACATTCTTTTTCTACTCGCATCCTCGTTTCAGAAAAATAGTATCACATCACAGGTATTTAAATTTTCATTTATTTTGTCTTACTATTTTATAGGATCGATTTGAAGTCACAGTCCAATTATAATACTAATTATAGCATCATTAGACTAATAATAACTTATGCTTCTGCAATAAGGTCTGCTTAACGATCATGTGTATTGAATTAAAGGTTCGAATTGAAGTCTCAGATCAATTAGTGGATAATACCACTGCACATAGTTCACAGTACATGTTGCTATAAACATGTTGCTTGAGTGTAAGAGTGCCCTTGAGTAAAACGTCAACCAGAGCTTAAGAAACATTGCTGAACACTTTTTCGATTGAAACATATGTATGCTACAAAGCAACACTCATAGTCGACCGCCTCTAATCTTTATTTCAATTAAACAGAACCGGTTATAAGACATGTCGCCAATGCATACTGGACAAATTGAACGGTTATTCATAATCATCACATGTGTCCGGTGTTATAACGAAAACAGAAATTGTTATTAACATAGAGAAACTGGCTTTCAAATGGGAGAGCATTTTGAAGAAAAACGTTACAGCAAACTCTCGTGGAAATTTGTTGTAAACTGGATGACAAACGATTAAATTTAAAAATTGTTACAAATTCTATTAAGTTAATGTCTGAGTTTAATAAAAATTGGTGGGAATATTACTTAAAATATGTGATTTGTGAAAAACAGTGTATAAGTCTATATTAACTACTTATGAATAACGAAACAATTATGACAATGTTGTTATTTTGCCTATAAGAATATGAAAATATTAGTGCAATGAAAAAATTAATGCAAATTATACTCAAAAATATTATTCAACCGAAATGTAGGAAACTTAATTCTCTATAGAAATTTTAATAACATTAGCACGCATTTCGCTACGCGCACACGATACACACACGGTGACTCTTAATCCTTTACTAAGAATCATACAATCTATGATTCTACAGATTACTAGTTCTACCCTACACCACTTTAGTTGGAAGGGTATATTGGGTTTGTGTTGATGTTTGCATTGATAATCAAACTACAGGTCGCAATTTTGGAGATATTTCATTGAAATTTGGCACATGATCTTTTATGGTACTGCAGACAAAGTTTATTGAAAAATAGTTAACATCGGTCCATTATTTCACCTAGGCCCCATAGAACTGAATCCGCAAAATAGGTCTTTTAAGTTCATAATTATGTTTAATATACTCGTATCTCGACAAAAAGCTGCAAAACCAAGGGAGTAAATCAAAATTTTGAACAATTTTTTAAAGAAAATGATCACTGGATATTCACGGATTTTTCAACCTTTGACCTCTAATATTTCGCTTAAGCCCTTACAAGAATCAATGAATCAATGATTCTTCACATTGCTTGTTTTTGACTAATTTTCCTGGGATTATAATAAGGCGTATACTTAATATTTGTAATAATAACAAAACATTAAAAAGTATACGTACAGGCGTCGTTAATAATGCACAATGTAAAACATTGCGCTTGAAGTAAAGAAATTAATAAATTAAGGTGAAATTACTCCCTCAGGGAAAAAATCAAAATTTCAAACAATTTGTAAGAGAAAATTATCACTTTTTTTGCAGAAATGACACCGAGTGTCCGTATATAATTATATTTCCACGACTTGGAGCCCCCATATGAATTAAAAGAAAAATTATATATCTTACAAAATATTAGTACTGGAATCTTTATTTTTTAATTGAAAAACATTGACATTCATTTGAACATTTAGAGTATAACGGGAGGACTTACAATGGGGACTTAGCACCTCCCCTATGATATAAATATAAAACTTTGTTTATCTGAGAGACTAATAGAACTAGATTCTTTAAATTTTGAAAAAATTACTTCCATATTCTCCTGAACATTTTGAAGGAAAAAGTTTGGACTTTCATTTGGGGAGCTTGAAGCCTTCACATGAATTAAGACACTATTACAGCTAAAATCTTAAAAATCTTCAATGAAAATTTTGATATCGTCATCTCCATGTGACAAATTATTTTTCCCAACATTAAACTTACAAAATTTTCGATAAGTATTTTAAATACCTTTTAATATGAATAATCTACATTTGCAGTTTTAATTATAAGTAGCCATCGATAAATTTTATGTTTATTACTACTTTAACACCTGCTTACTGTTACATTTCTCACAGATTAAGCTCTATATATAATAGATATAATAGTACTGGCTGAGCATAAATAACAATCAATAATGGGTTAATGTATGCCATATTTCTTATTAAATTCTATACATTTTTTTTGGCCATGATATTAAAAACAACTGTAAATCTTGTTAATGACACACAAAACCATTTAAATGAATGAAGCATTTAAGTCTTATAGTAAATTGTTTTTCAATAACATTACAATTGATTGAGTCTATATACTTAAAAATGTATAAATTTATGTATATTTTTGCCTACAATTGTAGCAACATTAAACGAAAAAAAAAGATAAAATGAAAGTACTTTCATAAAATCCTGTATGTAGCATGCAGCATATTAAAAGTAAGTAATTAGTTGATAAAGTGTAAGAAAAATAAACGGAGCAATAACGATTTTGGTTTCTTGTTGACTGCTTGGATGCACTTTATTAATTTTATACCCTACATAGCGTTGTGGTATAGAATGATTATAATTTGCGAATTCTAAATGGCTGGACATGCGCAAATAAAGGGTGGTCCCTAGTTCAGTTCTAGTTTAGTTCTAGTTCTGTTCTAGTTCAGTTCTAATTCAGTTCTAGTTCAGTTCTAGTTCAGTTCTAGATCAGTTCTAGTTCAGTTCTAGTTCAGTTCTAGTTCAGTTCTAGTTCAGTTCTAGTTCAGTTCTAGTTCAGTTCTAGTTCAGTTTTAGTTCAGTTCTAGTTCAGTTCAGTTCTAGTTCAGTTCAGTTCTTGTTCAGTTCTAGTTCAGTTCTAGTTCAGTTCTAGTTCAGTTCTAGTTCAGTTCTAGTTCAGTTCTAGTTCTGTTCTAGTTCAGTTCTAGTTCAGTTCTAGTTCTGTTCTAGTTCTGTTCCATTTTATTAGAAATGCAGACTTGATTTCACGTAGAAGACAAGAACAAAGTTGTCAATGAAATTAGGGAGGGAAACTATTCTCTTAACATAAAGGTAGCACAATGAGTCACTAGGTTTCTGAGTGAACCTATAGATCTACCTAGTGAGAGGCGGTGTTGTAAAAATTGAAATTCTAACTCTGAATGACTAAATCCATTAAGTCATGTCCGTCCGGCTAATGAGTTGTCCATGTAATTATTTAATATAATGTTTTTTAAAAAGTAGCTGAAACACAAAAAAAAACAAGATAGAGTGCTATATTCGGCTGTGCCGAATCTTAAATACCCTCCACCAGCTACTTGATCAAATATTTGTAGAAATAAGTTTTCTCATGTCTTTAATAGAAAAAATTCCAAAAATTGAATCTATTACAATTCCAAGATTTATTGAACATTATAAATTTAGTAATTTGCATGTATGTATGTATGTGTGTGAAAGATTTAGAGATTTTCAAAATACAAATACATATATAATTTTGTTCCTCACAAAATTTTGTTTAACACAAATTGATAATGCTCTTTAAATACAGTTAAAGCGCTTTTAGGGGCTCGACCTAGTATAGGAGAAATAGAAGTATACAAAACTAATATTTTTGCCAAATTATGTATCAATAGCTTAATTAGGTAATAAGTAATGTGCGTTTAAGAGATTTTCGTAAAAGGACTTTGTATGTGACCTATGACCAATTATGTATATAAAGTAAAAATTTCAGAATTCTATTTGGTAATAAATATTGTGAATCTAAGTGATTTTCTGGACCTAGTATGAGAGCTATGACCAAATATGGACCGATCGTAAAACAATTTTATAATGAATTTATGTATATAAGAGCAATATTTTTGCTAAATGTTTGGTTATGAGTTATGTGCGTTTTTTCTGATTTTCGGAAGAGAACCTTGTATGTGTGTTTTTCTAACCGATACAAAGAAACATTCATGGTTATATTTCTGTATATAAAATCAATACTTGTACCAAATTTTATATCGATATCTTAATTTAGTAATGAGTTATGCGCGTTAAAAAGATTTTCGTTAGGGGACCTTGTATGGGAGCTATGACCAAATATGAACCGATGGAAAAAATCTTTCTTTGTAATATTTCTGTATATAAGAGCAATACTTGTACCAAACTTTATATCGATATCTTAATTTAGTAATGATTTTCGGAAGGGGACCTTGTATGGGAGCTATGACCAATTATGGCCGATCCAAAAAAAGCTTTCATTGTAATATTTCTGTATATAAGGGCAATACTTGAACCAAATTTTATATCGATATCTTAATTTAATAATGAGTTATGTGCGTTTAAGAGATTTTCGGGAGGGGACCTTGTATAGGAGCTATGACCAAATATGGACCGATCCAAAGAATCTTCCAGGGTTATATTTTAGTATATTAAAGCAATACTTGTACCAAATTTTATATCGATATCTTAATTTAGTAATGAGTTATGCGCGTTTAACTGATTTTCGAGAAGGGACCTTGTATGGGAGCTATGACCAATTATGGACCGATCCAAAAAATCTTTCATTTTAATATTTCTGTCTATAGGAGCAATACTTGTACCAAATTTTATATCGATATCTTAATTTAGTAATGAGTTATAGGCGTTTAAGGGATTTTCGGGAGGGGACCTTGTATGGCAGCTATGACCAAATATGGACCGATCCAAAAAAAATTCCATGGTTATATTTTAGTATATAAAAGCAATACTTGTACCAAGTTTTATATCGATATCTTAATTTAGTAATGAGTTATGCGCGTTTAAGTGATTTTCGGATGGGGACTTTGTATGGGAGCTATGCCCAATTATGGACCGATCAGAGAAATCTTTCATTTTAATATTTCTGTATAGAAGAGCAATACTTGTACCAAATTTTATATCGATATCTTAATTTAGTAATGAGTTATAAGCGTTTAGGTTATTTTCGGGAGGGAACCTTGTATGGGAGCTATGACCAATTATGGACCTATCCAAAAATTTTTTCCTCTGAATAAATTCTATTGTCATAGAATTTTAATTTCTAACATTTTGTGAAGATATCGACATTACGACGGAAGTTATTAACAAAAAACCAAATTTCCGGGAATATGTACTTTAGTATGAGAGGTATATGAAATTGTGGACCGATTCTGACGATTTTGCACAGAAATTAAGCTTTTGTGTGGAAACGAGTGTATGTCAATTTTTATGGAATTATCTTGCATAGTTTTCGAGAAAATTACATCAGAATATATAAAAAATGCTTATTTTTTTCGAGGTTGTTTCAAATTTTGATTCATAACTTTTCCCGATGTGAACCGATTTTGCCCATTTTCAATACCAAACTGCTTAGGATAACAATAAATATTTTCGGTGAATTTGGTTGATGTCCTTGGCTTAGTTTTAACGTGAGCGTGTTTTAGGCAGACAGACGGACAGACAGACGGACATAGCTAAATCGACTCAGAATTTCATAAGGACCAAGAATATATATACTTTGTTGGGTCTCAGATGAATATTTCTTGGTGTTACACACGGAATGACAAAGTTATATATACCCTCTATCACCACTGATGATGGTGGTGGAGGGTATAATAAATAAAACCTTGACGAATAAAACTGAAAATTTACATTTCAATATTTATTGAATTTGAAGAAAAACATCGATTTTTTTAAAACTCAAAATGAATAATTAATATTTGGCGATTTTATATTATTTTTTTTTGTGCAAAATGTACTGTAAAATTTAAAATTAATGTTTGTAAAATACAATCAGAAATAAAAAACGAATAAATAAAATAAGACAAACTAAGTAATCCGTTTTACAAAATCCAGTTACTTTTCTCTTTTAATACTAATAGAAAAACGTTAGTCTAAATAAAAAAAATGCGTACATTATACTAAAAACACCATTTCCGTGAAGTAAAATAAATTTAAAACCACATGTTAGTTATGCCATTAACATGGTATTTGTAAAACACAAGAGTTACAAGAGTTAAGTTCTTCTTCCGGTATTAATGTCATACAATGTGCTTAAATTGCACTGAAAATGGTGCAGTTTGTCAGTGCGTTAGCTTGTAATATTATATTGAATACAACATTTTTAGCCCTTATTGTTGTTTATCGTCATATAAGTTTATTTTTGTAAAAAAAATACAAAAAAAATCTGTACAGAAACCAATTTTAAATGTATGTTGATGCCTACTACTATAAACACAATCACATTACCACCCTATCCAATGCTATTATCGCTAGGAATATTCATAAATAAACACATACATATGTATATTTTACATACACATAATATACTTATACAGTTACATCTACATATTGTATGTAAATTAAATATATACATGCATACGTTCCGTTAAAGTAAATCCTTGTGTTTTAACAGCTTTAAGCTATTCAATACAAATACACAGAAATGCCTTCATGCAGATATTAACACAAAATAAATACGTATGAAAGTATGTAATATATATCCCTTTTTCCATGCCCAGTTGTATCCAGATCTAAAGGAATTATATTTGTTAGAGGTATTCAGTGCAGAAAGCGGAAGTTGAAAGTAAAACACTTTTATTTTGATTAATTCGGACATAATCGCCCTCTTGTAATCGATGTTGTACAAAAATCCGTTGCAATAGTTATTACTATACTAAATTATTTATATGAAAATTGGTTCAGAAGGAACTCTTTATTCTAATCAGGAGGAACAATGCACACCACAGACTGGCTTTATGTCTTTACTATTTTGGTTTATTGTTGTTAATTCGATTTTTATCGAGTTGCTTAAGCAAATGTTTCAAGACCTGATTAGTTAGCATTAACATCATATTGCAACGACAGATGGCCATTATATTAAGATCGATAGGGATTATAAAGAATATAGTAATCGGAGCTTCAGTTGGTCTACAGTAAAATTATTATTAAAAGTCAAAAATAGTTGTGTACATCATATATTCAATAACAGCAACCGAATTTTACAATAATTACAATCGAATTATGGTATAGTTGTGAGAACCGACTAAATTCGATTGGAAACAAATTCGGTTATCACAACGAATCCGTTTTCTGAATATTAATATGTTGTACATTATCTCTATCGATCTTCTTATAATGGTTATCTCTAGCTGCAATGCAGAATGTTAAGCTCGAAATACTGTTTTTTGATGAAGTATCAGTTACGTCTTTCCTAGTTATTGCGAAACAAAAGACCAAAGATGAAAACGTTTGCCACCTATACTGCTACAGGCTGGATCTATCATTACATTAATATACAGTTTCGCCGCCAATCAACCAGACTAAAATTTTCTTCCATAAATATTACATTTAGCAGTTTTAAAACTGTAGGGTATTTACATGCTTTCACATATACACATACATATTTACATAAAAGTCATGCTTGGCAAAAAAATAAGTTAAGAAATATTTGCATATCCGTTTATTCCGTTTATTGTCGTAGAGTTAAAATAAAAATGCCGGGATAATGTGTATTGGAACAGTGTAAAACAAGACAATTATGAAATTAAATGTCAGTTTTAATTTAACCAAAGAAAGTTAGTGAAACTTGGTCAAAAATAATTATATATTTCATTTGTTATATTCAAAACTGTGACCGCAACATTTATATGAAGACAGTAGAATAGTTTTCGAGATTTTCCTATCGTTTTGCCTTACAATTTTTAGTGATAAATTATTTTTAGCAAAGATCAAATATACTTTGTAATCTCCTGAATTGTAGCCGATTATTTTGCATTCGTGTTAATTGTTTACAACATCATTTCTCGAATTTTTGTTCGGTAGCCGACTATTTTATATTTTTAGTCGAAATCAGGACAGCCCAAATTCTTCTATTTCTAGTTCAGTTCTAGTTCAGTTCTACTTCAGTTCTAGTTCAGTTCTAGTTCAGTTCTAGTTCAGTTCTAGTTCAGTTCTAGTTCAGTTCTAGTTCAGTTCTAGTTCAGTTCTAGTTCAGTTCTAGTTCAGTCACAAAGTATACAGAGATGTCTCTTTTGACATTTGAAAAAGTCTAAAATCAGCTTTTGTTTGATTTTGAAATTGTTTGGTGAGAAGAGGTACTTATATAAAATACAGCTAAAACAAGTAAGAGTGTTATTCGGCTATGCCGAATCTTTTATACCCACCATCAAATCACTGCAATATAAATGAACTTTGATATTTTGAATATTTTATTATTATATATCGATATTAATGAGAACATCAGGGTAACATTTGAAAGAGGTCCATTAATGGGGGTTTTACTTCTGTGAAATTTCATCGCTATACTCGTATTTTTAAGGCAGTAATGAGCGTTAAAGTATTTTTATGGAGGGGACCTTATATGGGCGCTAGGGTCAATTATAGACCGATCCACATAAAATTTGATATAAAGGCTTTGGTTCCTTAAATACATACTTATGTCAAATTTTTTCGCTATATTCGAATTTTTACGCCCATAATTAACGTTAAAGTCGTTTTCTGAAGGAGGCCTTATGTGGGGGGAAGGGTCAATTATGGACCGATTCACATAAAATTTGGTAAATTTTGACTTGTATAAATCTTACTTCTGTGTAATTTCATTGTTATAATCCTATTTTGAGCCAGTAATGAGCATTAAAGAAAGTTTATGGGAAGACTTTTTATGGGGGGTAGGGTCAATTATGGACCGATCCCCATAAAATTTCATAAAGATTTTTTGGCCTGTAAGCACTTACTTATATCAAACTTCATCGCTATACTTGTATTTTTAAGCCAGTAATGAGCGTTAAAGTCATTTTCTGAAGGGGACCTTATATGGGGGGTAGGGCCAATTATGGACCGATATACATAGGGTCAATTATGGACCGATCCACATAAAATTTCATAGAGAGATTTTGGCTAGTAAGAAACTTACTTATGTCAATTTTCATCGCTATACTTTTATTTTTAAGAGAGTAATGAGCGTTAAATTCATTTTCTGAAGGGTCGTTATATGGGGGTAGGGTCAATTATGGAGCGATATACATAAAATTTGGTTGAGAGATATTGACTTGCATGAAACTTATGTGTATCGAATTTCATCGCTATATTCCCATTTTTAAGCCAGTAATAAGCTTTTTAGTCATTTTCTAAGGGGGACTTTATATGGGGGGTAGGGCCAATTATAGTCCTATATCCGCCATAATGCAGAATTACTTTGCAGACGTCAAAAAACTGACCTATGCGAAATTTTGTGGTATTTGCTTCATAAAAAACGAATTTGTGAATACATTTGTATGGGGGCTATGTGAAATCGTTGACCGATTTTGCCCATTTTCAATACCAAACATTTCTGATCAATAAAATATATTTTGGGAAAATTTCATCTCAATATCTCTTATTTTGTGGACGCTATCGTGCCAACAACAGACAGACGGACGGACATGGCTAGATCGTCTTAGAATCTTACGAGGTCCCAGAATATATATACTTTATGGGGTCTTAGAGCAATATTTTGATGTGTTACACACGGAATGACAAAATCAATATACCCCCATCTTTTTTGATGGTGGGTATAAAAATCATTGAATTCGTTTTGTGCGAAAGAGAAGAAAATAGCTTTTTGCTCGTGACGTCTCTGTATACCCTGTGGTTCAGTTCTAATTCAGTTCTAGCTCAGTTCCAGTTCAGTTCTAGTTCAGTTCTAGTTCAGCTCCAGTTCAGTTCCAGTTCAGTTCTGGTTCAGTTCTAGTTCAGTTCTAGTTCAGTTCTAGTTCAGTTCTAGTTCAGTTCTAGTTCAGTTCTAGTTCAGTTCTAGTTCAGTTCTAGTTCAGTTCTAGTTCAGTTCTAGTTCAGTTCTAGTTCAGTTCTAGTTCAGTTCTAGTTCAGTTCTAGTTCAGTTCTAGTTCAGTTCTAGTTCAGTTCTAGTTCAGTTCTAGTTCAGTTCGAGTTCAGTTCTAGTTCAGTTCTAGTTCAGTTCTAGTTCAGTTCTAGTTCAGTTCTAGTTCAGTTCTAGTTCAGTTCTAGTTCAGTTCTAGTTCAGTTCTAGTTCAGTTCTAGTTCAGTTCTAGTTCAGTTCTAGTTCAGTTCTAGTTCAGTTCTAGTTCAGTTCTAGTTCAGTTCTAGTTCTAGTTCAGTTCTAGTTCAGTTCTAGTTCAGTTCTAGTTCAGTTCTAGTTCAGTTCTAGTTCAGTTCTAGTTCAGTTCTAGTTCAGTTCTAGTTCAGTTCTAGTTCAGTTCTAGTTCAGTTCTAGTTCAGTTCTAGTTCAGTTCTAGTTCAGTTCTAGTTCAGTTCTAGTTCAGTTCTAGTTCAGTTCTAGTTCAGTTCTAGTTCAGTTCTAGTTCAGTTCTAGTTCAGTTCTAGTTCAGTTCTAGTTCAGTTCTAGTTCAGTTCTAGTTCAGTTCTAGTTCAGTTCTAGTCAGTTCTAGTTCAGTTCTAGTTCAGTTCTAGTTCAGTTCTAGTTCAGTTCTAGTTCAGTTCTAGTTCAGTTCTAGTTCAGTTCTAGTTCAGTTCTAGTTCAGTTCTAGTTCAGTTCTAGTTCAGTTCTAGTTCAGTTCTAGTTCAGTTCTAGTTCAGTTCTAGTTCAGTTCTAGTTCAGTTCTAGTTCAGTTCTAGTTCAGTTCTAGTTCATTTCTAGTTCAGTTCTAGTTCAGTTACTTCTAGTTCAGTTCTAGTTCAGTTCTAGTTCAGTTCTAGTTCAGTTCTAGTTCAGTTCTAGTTCAGTTCTAGTTCAGTTCTAGTTTAGTTCAGTTCTAGTTCAGTTCTAGTTCAGTTCTAGTTCAGTTCTAGTTCAGTTCTAGTTCAGTTCTAGTTCTAGTTTAGTTCTAGTTCAGTTCTAGTTCAGTTCTAGTTCAGTTCTAGTTCAGTTTTCAGTTCTAGTTTAGTCTAGTTCAGTTCTAGTTCAGTTCTAGTTCAGTTCTAGTTCAGTTCTAGTTCAGTTCTAGTTCAGTTCTAGTTCAGTTCTAGTTCAGTTCTAGTTCAGTTCTAGTTCAGTTCTAGTTCAGTTCTAGTTCAGTTCTAGTTCAGTTCTAGTTCAGTTCTAGTTCAGTTCTAGTTTAGTTCAGTTCTAGTTCAGTTCTAGTTCAGTTCTAGTTCAGTTCTAGTTCAGTTCTAGTTCAGTTCTAGTTCAGTTCTAGTTCAGTTCTAGTTCAGTTCTAGTTCAGTTCTAGTTCAGTTCTAGTTCAGTTCTAGTTCAGTTCTAGTTCAGTTCTAGTTCAGTTCTAGTTCAGTTCTAGTTCAGTTCTAGTTCAGTTCTAGTTCAGTTCTAGTTCAGTTCTAGTTCAGTTCTAGTTCAGTTCTAGTTCAGTTCTAGTTCAGTTCTAGTTCAGTTCTAGTTCAGTTCTAGTTCAGTTCTAGTTCAGTTCTAGTTCAGTTCTAGTTCAGTTCTAGTTCAGTTCTAGTTCAGTTCTAGTTCAGTTCTAGTTCAGTTCTAGTTCAGTTCTAGTTCAGTTCTAGTTCAGTTCTAGTTCAGTTCTAGTTCAGTTCTAGTTCAGTTCAGTTCTAGTTCAGTTCTAGTTCAGTTCTAGTTCAGTTCAGTTCTAGTTCAGTTCTAGTTCAGTTCTAGTTCAGTTCTAGTTCAGTTCTAGTTCAGTTCTAGTTCAGTTCTAGTTCAGTTCTAGTTCAGTTCTAGTTCAGTTCTAGTTCAGTTCTAGTTCAATTCTAGTTCAGTTCTAGTTCAGTTCTCGTTAATTAAGGAAAGATCTGTATTAAAGGAAAAATCTGTAATTATTGTTTACTTTATTAATTGACTCAAGCTCTTTCATTTTAGAAAGTCACTCAATAGTTCACAGTATCCTTTAATCGTGTATGTAGTGTAAGTTTTGCTCACAACTGTTTATGTTAATGTGACTTAATTTTAAATACTGTATGTGTGCACACTTACACACATATGCGTGCGAGATTGTTTTATATATATTTAGATCCTCTGTAATTGATAACATATAGTTTAATGTATTTTTAACGGTTATTTATGGAATTTATTGCTAAATGATGCATACAATTTAAAAACATTAGAATTTGGTTATGTATTTAAGGTGAGTATTTGCATAGGTTCTTTTTGTTGATTTTATTTAAATTTGTTCAAGTATTTGACTTTCACATACATAGATATGTATATATGTTCAACGCCTCATTATTTTCTGTATGTACCGCAATTATGACGCAACGCCTTCGGGGAGCAAAGATGAGAAGGTTGATATACAACAATATTGTTATCAAAACGCACAAACTTTAATATATTAAAATTGATTATGTGTTTTTTCCCACTTTGCTTCATATGAAAGAGTATGAGATTGTAAATATTATACGTGTATGTATGTGTTTATTCATTTCAAACATCAGCATCACGTTTAGCACGTAAAAAAGATGAAAATTTCATTTGCATTTTAACGCGATAAAATAGAATAATAAATTTGTTTCCACAGCTATAAAGTAATAAAATACCAAAAAAAGTTCATGGTAATTTGGTAAAATGTGCACAACCAAATAAGAAAAAAAGTTTAAAATGACCCATAGACCTCTGAATAAAAAAAATAGGCCAACTCATAGCGAAATGTATACAACAAATGGATTAAGTTAACAAGGGCAGAGAAAGAGAGAGAGAGAGAGAGGCATAATATAAGGGCAACTGCAATAACACCTTTTGAATTATAAATATTTCCTAATTCAATTTTAAATTAAAAAGTATTTTACTACTAGTATTAAAATCAAAATCAATTCATGAGATTATATAACGATTTCCTGATTTGAATTCGAATTCGACTTATTTAATGAAATATAGTTATAAAAACTTTTCTCAATACTTTTCGAAATGTATTCTCAAATCAATTTACTTTTATCTCAACGAAGGTGACACTTTGTTAAATTTATGTGACATTAGAACAGTTTGACAAAAAGAAATGACAGCGCATATGCAATTTAAGGTGTATTTCAAACTAACTTACATACTAACGGGCCTATTGTGCGTTCCTTTTCATGATTGATTATGATTTCAAAATTGTTCAATGTTCAGAAACTTATTTTCTTGGACATAATTGTTGTAAAGGAATGCTATTTCCGGAAGAACATCACTTCCAAGATGCTTTGATCTAACTTCGTCGAGTGATTCAGATTTTTACTTGGTTCTCCACATGCTCTACATTCGTTTGAATCCGCACGGCCAATCGTAATCCTATGTGTCCACTAAGAATGCGTACCATCATATTAACATAAGACTTGCTCATTTTGAGGAGATTTCTCATCTTGTTCTTAGTATCACCCCATAGGTTATGGTTCTACCTACCCTTTCATTATTCCAAGATGCCTTATAGGTTTCTCTCACCCATATTTTTAATCCAGCTTTTATTGCGTCGAATGGTTTAGCGTGTGTGAGGTTAACTACCTCGAGCTCTCTTCCCGGTGATATATTTCTGAACCACAGGCCTAGTTTATACCTCAATTTAGATACATCCCTGTAACAGGGAATACTTACTGGTATCTGCCTAACATTGCCTGAAAGATTATCATCTTTGCCGGTTTAACATTGTGGCCTTTGATTAAGCTTAGCTCAAGGTAGTAATCAGAGCCTCCTCAGCTCTTCTACACAAGCAGGGAAACCGATAATATGCTCTAAAAAAAGTGTTTTAAGCACTTTAAATATGCCGTAAAAAAGTCAAAATATGCTCTTAAAATTTAAAATATATGCTCCAAAAATAAAATTTTTTATTATTTTTTAACATTGAAAAGCTCAAAAAGACTGTAATTGTAATGAAATAATAAATGTTTAATGTCATATTCTATATCCTACAACATTTTTTTTATAAATGTTTCATCTCATAGTAATAGAATTCCGTTTTACGTTCAGATAACCAATAAATAACATGAAACCATTTGGTCCCCAAAAAACATATTTCAAACGACAAAGTTTGACACATTTTATCCAATTGTATTTATAGCTTTTAAACTGACATTTTAATCGGTGTTGTCATAAATTCCATTAGTTAGTTTTTTAAACTATAAAAATGGATTGGTCTCATGAAATCAAAAGTAATCGGTTTTATGTCCGATTTAAAATATAATGCTTTATTGAATAAAAAACTATAACATAACGAATTTTTTTTCAAAATTGTAAAATAGGCTAAAAAATTAAAAAAAAAAATAAAAAAATAGATTTTTTTTAAATAAAGTTTTGAAAAGAAAATTAAAAATGTATAAAAACGAAAAAAAAACGAAAACATGAAAATATGCACTAAAAGAGTAAAATATGCTCTAAAAACTCGAAAGTATGCCTTAAATATGCTAAAAAGTCAAATCATGCAAAATTATGCTCTTATGGGTAAAATATGCAAAAATATGCTCTAACAAATCGATGCCAAAATTCTCAAATTGGTCTGAAACGTGTAAATATCTTATCCATGAGTCCATACGACGCACCACAAAAAACATGCATTTGCATATTTTGGTTTCCCTGTACACAAGTAATTACGACACCCTTTGTGTAGCATATAGGTCCCAGTTAGGATCCTTAAGAGGCTATTGTCCCTTTACATATGCATTTTAGGGCTTAGAATCGTTGATTAAGCAAATCAAATGCTTTATTTTTAATTCCCATTTTTAACAACTGACTGTTGCAGGATATCATATGGTCGGCTATGCCCGCCTTCACTTTCATACTTGTTTATATTTATGTCTGTAAACGCTATATTCTGGAAGGCACTAGTTAGGGCGCTATGCGATATTGTCTTTTTTTAATTAGAATATTAACTATGTAACTGATTTTAAATAAAATACCTTTCCAAAGTTATTCAAATTCATAATCCATTTAAGTAATCCAAAAACTACTCTACCGTAAACTTTATTAGAGTACATGGTCGGTTAAGTAGTTCAACAACTAATCCCATAATTTAAACAAGAAAGAAATTTAGTTTTCATAATAAAGCATTTAAGTTGAATTGTACCTTGCCTTAGATATACTTAAGTCATTTATTGTTCAATAAAATTATGGATTTTTAAGTAAAATTTTGATGGGGACTTTTTATAGGGGCTTGTGTCAAAGTTTACAAGCCATATTCGGGGGTACAGTTGTTAGGAGGCTAGGTGAAATAATGGACCGATGTTCACTTAACCATTTTCAATAGGCTTCGTCTACGGTACAATATTCGGGGGTACAGTTGTATGGGGGACTGATGAAGTAATAAACCGATATTTAACATTTTCAAATTTCATTGAATTATCTTCAAAATTGCGACCTGTAGTTTGATTACAAAGTTTACATGGACGGACGGACATTGCTTAATCGACTCATAAAATCATAATATAACCATACAAGGTAGAATCAGTAAAAAAGTAAGTTCTCAATTTTTTATGCCTTGAATTGTCAGACAAAAACAAAACATCAAAAATTAAAAAAAAATTATTAAGTATTTTTGTGATTTGTGAAGAAATCAATTCAATAAATTTACAATAATAGTATTAATTGTATTGAACCATATAACAAGAAATATGCGTGTGAAATGTGCGGTGTGTAAATGTTCATTTGAACAAAAGGATATAAGGTTTTTAAAATGTCCTGAACAGAAAATTAAAGAATGGAGTACAGCTTGTGGCGTTGAGTTGAAGAAACACTCCAGAATTTGTATGTTTCATTTTGATGACAACGATTACATTGAGCTTCATCAAGACTCTAAACCAAATTTCAAAAGGAGGACTCAAAAAACCGAATATTGCTTTTTTTAATAATTTAAAGGATCTTGAAAATGTGTTCAGAAATGTAAATGGTGATTCGATTATTAACGTTAATAATTTTACTAAATATTTGTTAGATAGGAGTTCTCAAAATGTTTTACCGGAAAATGTAAAGTCGTTTTTCTTTAAAATAAGAATGCATTTTCGAATAAAATATCTAAATAGAAATTTAAATAACAAAAATGTAAAAGAAAAGTTATCTGTAAACAAAAAAATGATTAAAACACTTATTTAATAAATTTAAACTGTTTAAATCACTACGTTTATCTATCTAAAACAATGTTTTACTTGTTTTTTATTTGAATTATATATATAGTTATTAAAAAGCACATCCATGTTCTATTGTAACTTAGGTAAATAAAGACCCTACTGTTTTTCAAATGTAAACAATTTTTAAATTTTCTTTATTTTTATTCATATATTTTTTTCTCATTTTCTCATATTTGACATAACAAGGCATATAATTTTAAGCTCTCCCTACTGATTCTACCTGGTTATTGTTGTATCATGATTTAAACTATATTCATTTATTTAAATTTTAACATTTAACAAAAAACTATCATAAAAATTTATCAAAATTATTTAATCGAAAAAAATTTTAATCTGTTCTGCCCTAAAATCCCTGGTATTCCAAAAATGATAGATAATTTCCTTGGACAAAAATACATTCTAAAGAAAAGTGAAAATTTCGATGCCTACATGAAAGAATTGGGTGTTGGTTTGACCCTACGCAAGATGGGCAACACTTTAATATCCCAATGTCAATTGTTGCGTAATGACGATAATATCTACACATTTACCCTGGAAACTCCTTATCATTGCTGCAGCATTAATTTCGAATTGAATAAAGAATTTACCGAGTTAACTTTGGATAATCGTGAGGTCAGAACAATTTGTCACTTAGAAGATAATGTTTTCGTACAAAAACAACAAGCAGAGGGCTTGAAATCGACTAAAATTATACGAGAATATAAAGACAATGAACTTAGAACCACTCTGACTGTGGGTGATGTGAAGGCAGTTCGAATTTATGGTATTTTAGAGGAATCGGAAGAGTCTGAGGAGGATGAGAATACTGATAGTGAATAGTGGTTTGCCGAAAATTAAATTGAAATAAAATATTTCGGAATAAACTTCAAGTTAAGGCAGTATATTCAAAAAAAGTTTCAGTAAGTATTGCAATTTGCTACTAAGTATACAAAAATATTAGGTGATTTTCATAAAAATAACAAAGTTATTATTTCTTCGTGAAATGTCCTTTTGCATATAAACACTTTTCCAACTACAATTAAGTTTACCCATACACAGATACATCCTTCTGAATGTATTCAACGAAATAAAATGAAAATATTTAACAAAACATTCATTTGTATATAAAATACCAACACATTGAACGAAATTGCATCCTTTATGGCTTTAAAAGACTTTCCGGCGCATTGCAGTGCCAGTCAGTTATTTGTTAAACTATTCCTTTTTAATGTGTATTTAGTTTTATACAAATGCACGTAATTTTCCAGCACAATCACGTAAATTTTAATGTTTAAAAGCTCTCACTATATGTATTCATTGTAGTAGTCCCCATTGACGTTGTCATGATAGTGTTTATGTCATCACAGTTTTAATAATTTACACAGAAAATAATTATGGATATATTGTTAACAAGCTTATCGGAAATATACACGTAAGTACAATATATATGTATACATAATACCGTTAGTACTATGAGTACCTTTCGGGATTTTTTCTTTGACAGTGTTTTAAAATACTTTGTTTTTCTGGGCTCTGGACTCAGGAAAGATTCCGAAATGCTTTACATGAACGCCTAATTTCAAGGTGGTCTGTTCTATCCACAAATTGTTAAGCTATCTAATCTCTCACAATTGCAATCTCCGAAATGCAACAACATAACTTTTGTTTACAATCAAGAAGATCAGATTACTTCTGTGTCTGCAACAGTATCTAATGAAGTAATCGGTACACCGAAACACAAACTAAGAACAATTCATGAGAACTTTTTCTTGCTCACAGAGAACACATTGCGGTAAATGTGGTACGAATAGTATTAATCCTGAACATATCCGGACAAGGAAGGAAATTTCAATCACTTGTATAAGATACTCGATATCCATCCATAAAATACACTTAACATCAACTGCGGGGTGATAGACAAAGTGCTTTACATGAACACCTGCCGTGTTGGCACGGTAGTCTTTTTCAACCACTGGATGAGCTTCTTTTGCGACTCACCACCGCTCCATTGTGTAGCATCTTTCAAGCAGGTGACTGCTAGAAGAGGAGGTCCCAACACCAGCTGAAAACACCACCTAAAGTCGCCCAACCACACTACTGAGATGGCTTCTGCTTTTTCCGCAATCATGTTTAAAAAAAATGCTTGATAAAGTTGTTGGTTGTTTATTGTAGGATGTAGAATAAACCTAAAATAAACGATTAATATATTTATGAATATGGGGGTAAGGTTTTATAAATCCACAAGATCTCAACGAATTCGAGCTAAACTTCATCGCTCCTTCTTTTTTTTCCGACATTTCGACAAATACAAATTAGGATCCCTCTCGTCTATCAGATACAAGTATCCGGTGTCGAACTTGTCCGACACTTCATCACTCCTTCTTTCCTTCCGTCATCTCGACATAAACAAATTAGGATCGCTCTCGTCTGTCAGATACAAATATCCGATGGTATATCTCACGCCAACACATACTAAATCTTTGCATTATCAGCTCAATTCAAACATTTTATTAATGGCTATGAGCCATGTCCTGTGTTTTGTTACGCTCCTAGAAACTAGAATTGGAAACCGAATCTTATCCCGAGAGTTTATTTTTCACAGTGTATTAATCTTTTAACCCGCAAATTTGGGTTTAAACCACAACGTGGGTCCCGACGGAACCTCAACCAACTGACCAGCGAGGACAAAGTCTTGCGCGCAACTGGTTGCCTGTAGTACCAGATTATGAGGTATTCTCGTTCGACCGCATGTCAAATCATTGCAAGAAAAGAATGAGGATACATTTGGGTTCTCTCAGCAAAATAACCGACCTTTTCCCAAATTATAGACATAACCATGCATCCATCTTTTAACCAACATTCTATTCCCCTGAATTTTGCGTTTGAACCACAGAAACATCAAAAAGGACTCTCCAATAATTGGGACAAGACATAGCCCAAAATAATTCCTTATGCCCCGCCGGATTCCACGGTGACAGATTATGTGGTTCTCCGGTTTATCCCCATGTCGAAATCAAATCGGGGAGAATACATTATATCATCACCAGTTCATAGTCCTGTAAGACTAGACTAGATTGCAATAACATCAGTATGAGGATCTTTCATTAAGGCGACATGCCCCCAAGGGGCACTTAACTTCACACAGGTAATCTAATATAACAACATTTTCTTTAGTGTCTTTAAAGTATTCTTAAATTTAATAAAATTAATATTTTTTTACACTAACAACTTCATTATGAAAATGGTTGTAAAAACAAATGCCATGCTTAAGAAATGGCCCCAACGAAATTCTTCCAACACATTTGGTTAATTGCTAACAAATTAGTTGCAATGTATTTGCTTATTAACATAATTTAAAAAAAATGAATATTTAGTCTTTTAGTTGATTGTTGAGTTCCTATAACTTTGACAAATTAAAACGCTTTTTCTTTTGCTTTTGAAAATAAATAAGCATCAAGTGAATAAAACGAATGCGATGAATTTAAAGTGAGATTAATAAATTATTTTTTATACGAAAACAAAACCAACCAATTTATTTTCCTGGGTGTCTGAAAATCATACATTAAACATTCGAACGCCGCAGAGTAGAGTGTTTGTTTCCTTAAGGCAATTAGTAACATTTTCTAAACGTTTTTCATGACATTAACACAAAAACACTCACACACGCACACATGATATACAGAAATTAACACTTATTAAAACATAAGAGTAATCAATTTCAAGTCACTTGTTTCAATACCCTACACCAATATTGTGAGAAGGGTATTAAGTGTTTGTTTACATACATATATAATAGTTCTGTGTTGATTTTAAAGCAGAAAAATCTGTACCAAATTACTTTGGATCGATTGAACTTATTGGCATAAACTTTGCTTGAAGGACTAAGACTATTGAAATCGGATAAAGATAATATTCAGAAGAGACTTATATGTTTATTTAGAAATCATATTACAGAACCTAATGATGATAATAGTTTGTAGCTCCTATATAGTTAAAATTTCTGAAAATGACTTAATAATCAACTTTATCACGAATTATGCTTTTACAATCGTTTCATAATTCGACATACCACTCCTCATAAATAGTTTCCTAATATAATATAGTCGACCATGTTCGACTATACTTTCCTATTTCTTTAATATTTATTGCGTGCGTGTTGTTTTTTTTTATGTTGCACGAGTACACGTTGCATGATGTAAGTAGAGTATAAATGAATGTATAACAATTTGTTGTCTGTAGAAATTAATTTGATTTACAGAAGTCCATTAAATTTTGTTACTAAATTAGCTTCTGTAGTCGATTTAGCTTCCATTTTCATTTTAACTTTCGTTTACGTTTATTCCTTTGTCTTCTGTCTATTCGTTTAATAATACAAAAATAATAATATTAAAGTGGTTGTGTGTAAGAATGTACAGTGTGTGACATAAATGTGTAAATGAATTTTTGCATATCTATATTTTTAATTTTTGGCTTAACTGTTATTCATATGGTAACTTTTGTTTACTCAATGTAAAGATCAACTCTGGTGTAATATGGCAATACCAAAAATCGTCATGTGGAGTAACGGAACTTTGATACCACGAGATCAAAAAGTTAAAAACTGATTTACACAATTCTGACTCGCTGGAAAAAAGTTAAAAAATAACACGTTTTTAATATTTAAAAAATATTAATTTAAAAAATTTCGTTGATTAAAGTATGTTAACGTGTTTTAAGTATTAATTAAGATAATATTTTAAATCATAAACCTAATTATTTATTATTTCACAAGGAATTTTGAATCATGAAGAAGATTTGCAACGAAGTCGAAAAATGTGTCATTGATGAGCTAAAAAATGGTTTCTCCTACAGAAAAATTGCTCAAAAATTTAATATTTCATTTAAAACAGTAGGAAATATAGCAAAAAGGAGCCGTTTGACTTTCCCAGCACCACGTTTGGGACGCAATTCAATCCTTTCGCTAAGGGATAGACGCACGGTACAACGTTTAGTTGCATCAGGAGAAGCTAATTGTCCTCGTGAAGTGCAGCAAAAGTTATCTTCATGCTACCAAATTGAAATATCCAAGAGAACAGCTCTTAGAGAAATAAATAAATGTGGTTTTCATGCAAGAAAAAGGGTTAAAAACCACGTTTACCGAAAGACACAAATCACTTAGGTTAGCATTTGCAAAAAAATATCAAAACTGGACTATGGATGATTGGGAAAAGGTAATATGGACAGATGAGTCCAAAATTAATCTTTTTGGTCCCGATGGGCCTAAATATATTTATAGGAAGCCAAATGCACCTTTGACGGACCGCGATGTTATACCAACTATGAAATTTGGTGGTGGAAAATTGCTTTTTTGGGGATGTTTTTGTGTGCAAGGAGTAGGAAAACTTCATAAAATACTTGGAAATATGAATGCCGAAATGTATATCGACATAATAAAGTCATCGTATATGGATAGTCTAACTGCTTGGGGTCGAAATGTTGAAAACTCTATCATGCAACAAGATAACGACCCTAAGCACAAGGCTAAAAAAACACTTGAGTTTTTCGAAACTGCCAAAATTATTTTATTGGACTGGCCTCCGCAGTCACCGGATTTAAACCCGATTGAAAATTTATGGGGAATACTTAAACGTCGAGTTTATAATTACCAGCACAGCTTTAAAAATACAACTGAGCTCTGGCAGCGCTGTCATGACATTTGGTCATCGATAACACAAGAAGAATGTCGAAAACTGGTAGAGAGTATGCCTTTCAGAATTCAGGCAGTTATAGATTCCAAAGGAGGATATACGAAGTACTAAAATTGTGATTTTAATAACTAGCGACAAAAGTGTGTAAATGAATTCAAATTTAATTTTTTATATTTCTGAAGAATAAACTAGTTTATATTTTATTTGTTTAGGAAAAAAAATCGTCAATAAATATTGGTTTCAAAACCACAAAACTTTTGTTAATTTACTTTGTACCTAAAATATTTCGTCACAAAGTGTAAATATTAGGATATCATTTACACATTTGTGTCACACACTGTATGTATGTATGTATGTATGTATGTATGTATGTAGGTTGTTAGTATGTGAGTGTAATATTTTAATGTTTATGTTGTCATTGAACTTAAGAAATACAATTTATTTCACATGTCAACACTTATTTATGCTTATATGTACAGTGGAATGCAAAATGGTTTGTGGATATTAATATCGTTATTATGTGTTTGTGCTGAAGTTAGTAATGCTTTGTCGTCGACTTTGTGTTCGTTTGTGCGTCAATGTAAGTGTATTAACCTACACACTTAGTTGGAGTTTGTTCGAATGTTCATATAGTTCCAAGATGTTGACTCATATATACAGACTATAGTTGGTTGGGGCCTAAAAGGGTCCAGCATGTAAAGATCAAATATGTAACAAAAACTACTATACATATACTATTTGATGGAAACAATTTAGCAGATTTTCAAAATGTTCCCACTGTAAAACTCTTTTAACTTTTAGAATACTTAACTGGAATACATTTTTTTCTTAATTTTCCTATGACAACATCTATACCCTACTAATATAAACGAATTTAGAAATTACACTTATAAATTTCCACCTATTAACTTTACGAGTATATGTTTCTTAAATATCGTTGTCTTACACCTTCCGGCTTAATTTTTTTCTTTTTTATTTCCAACTTGCAAATAAACACCAAATTACTGTTCCAATGAATAAAATACAAGAACAATGTTGTTTTTGCCGTTCCTGCTCCATGACAGAGTATCAATGTTAATGGAGCATGTGTTCGTTTTTGTTCTTTTTTCATTTATTTTGATAAGGAAACACAAGGTGTAACAAAAATATTTTGACATAATTATTGCTTGTGCTGGTTTGCTTTACAAGAACAAGTAATCATACGCTACACAACTGTGGTAGGGGGGATATAATACCAGGGGGCAGCAAAGACCTGGTGATGACTTGTACGTATTCTACGATATAACTTTCAAAGACATATGTGTTTACCGTTACAGTCTTACAATACATCTTACTTACTAACTAACTAACTAACTAACTAACTAACTAACTAACTAACTAACTAACTAGCTAGCTAGCTAGCTAGCTAACTAATTAACTAACTAACTAACTATCTAAATTATTAACTTACTGACTAATTAACTAACTAACTAACTAACGTACTAACTAACTAACTGCCTAACTAACTAACTTACTACATTAAGTAGGGTGTGTCCATATCCAATTCCTTTAGAAATTTATTTTATAAAAAAGGAACAAAAATTATTAAGTTACTTCACGAAAGGTGCGCAAGAAATGTTATTTATTTGTAAAAATTCAAAGTAAACACAGTGACAACAGATGTCTGGAACATTGTCTTTTTATTTTCTGTATTAATTGCTACAATTTATATATAAACACTGGTGAAATACTTATTAACAGACTGGTGATTGTATAAAAAACGGTTTCTTTTTATTTTACTTAAATAAATTTAGATTTTTATATATACGTATATAGCATGCTGAAGTAACAGATGGATACAGGATATGTGCAGCCTACTCCTCCACAGAGGAATGGGTTTTAAGTATTTGCATTTTTAACATTTAATAGTAGTTGTTCTTAGACCATCTGAAGTTAAACAATCAGCTTAAGATCACTTAATAAATTTAACGATATTAAAAACAGAACACATAAAAAAATTAAAATGCTGTTTTTCGACATTTTATTTCCAATTTCAAAATTTTAGAATTTGTTCTACAATTGAGTTATTTAGTTCTCTTGCATTCAACAAGTGTTCTCATTTTATGAATTTTGTTAGTTACAATAATAATGAAAAAAATCATGTGGGCGTATAATTAATATTGATCAATTAAAAAACAAGTATACGCATCGTATGCATTTCACTTCAAATAGTCCTAAAACGTTTTGTATTAAAATTTACCAAAAATTTATACAGTACGCAAAGGCCTTTCATAGAAATTTAAGAAAATGTAAGTTCTTTCCTTAAGTGTGTGTTAAGGGATAAGAACTGTTGATAAACTTAATGTTGGACATATCCGACTTTAACATAAAACTGAGTTCTTTGTGTATTAAGTTAGTAGGTTTTCGATTATCTGAATGTTTTTTTTTTTTTTAACGACGAACATTTTTTCAATTGCATTTTCTAAATTTAATTCATTTAAGAAATGAATCTATGTAATACTTATTGATATTTATTACCCAGTTTCTGTTCCATTTAAGCAATATGGACCTATATTTTAAGGCAATAAAACATGAGTGTGTCAATATTGGAAACTTACTTACCCTGGAGTTGACAAGTTGTCAATGTATCCTTTTTAGTTAGTTCAGTTCTAGTTCAGTTCAAGATCAGTTCTAGTTCAGTTCTAGTTCAGTTCTAGTTCAGTTCTAGTTCAGTTCTAGTTCAGTTCTAGTTCAGTTCTAGTTCAGTTCTAGTTCAGTTCTAGTTCAGTTCTAGTTCAGTTCTAGTTCAGTTCTAGTTCAGTTCTAGTTCAGTTCTAGTTCAGTTCTAGTTCAGTTCTAGTTCAGTTCTAGTTCAGTTCTAGTTCAGTTCTAGTTCAGTTCTAGTTCAGTTCAGTCAAAAAATTCTAAAATTTATAAAAAGGAAATATCATTTCTAATGCCAAACCTACTGCCGGGTAATTTTATGTATTAAAAAACTGACACAAAGTAAACGAATAAAGGAATAAATAATCGCAATAAAAAGTACAAAAATAAAAACGGCAACTAAATACAAATCTACTTCAAAGTCATGTCTCTAGAAAAACTCTTACTCACTTGTACGTTTAAGCAAATAAATAAATAAATAAATATTAAAATACAAACAAATTATATTTCAAGACTTTAGTTAAAGAAAAAAGAAGCTGTCAGTTAGTACTAGTACATAAATTATTTGCATTTATCTCGAGAAAGTAGGGAGAATATAAATGTAATAAACAACAAATTTTTCGATAAAAAATATGTATTAAAATAGAAAATGGCTGTAAAAGAGATGTCATCGTAAATTTTGTACTTACTTAGATATGCGGCAATGTGTAGACAAAGTTAAAAAGTTTAAGTTAATTTGTTTGTAAATTGTTAAAGATTAAGTCTGCGAATATGTGAGATGTTTAGGAAAGGTACTGCTAAATGTTGATGAAAAGAGGGACTGGAATCGAAAAAAGGTTTGTATTTAATGTCAATGTAATTCAACATACAACTTCGAAAGTTATCTCACATATTTGTGGAATGTATAGTTATTTTTTGTACGCCTAACATTCGTGAGAAGTATTCCGTTTTTAATTTGGTAATATATTTTTCCTACCTTATAAAGTATATGTTCTGGATTCTTATATGATAGCTGTAGTAATAGGCGACTTTTTGGTATTTTTACGTTCTTCAAAAGGTATTTTTTGAATTTTCTATAAAAAGAGACACTTTTGTACTTTTTAAATTTTCTATAATATTGAACCTAGAAATATGGATTTAAGACTATTAAAGACAACTTTATGTACTTTTGTGTTCTTCAAAAGGTACTTTTTGAATTTTCTATAATATTGAACCGAGAAACATAAAATTAACCATGTAGAGTGCGGATTAAGTAAGAACCTATAACTGGGAACTTTTTGGTTCTTTTTCGTTCTTCATTTGCATGGCTAAAATTAACCCATTATTTGGCCTGGTCCTCTTATAACAGAACCCCCCGAAAAGGTCATTTGAGCTCATAGTTGTGTATAAAGAAATAAGTTTTATACAAGCCTTGATGGTCTTGCAAAATTTCGTAAAGATCGGTCCATACTTGCAACAAGTCCCCATATAAACACTCCTTTATAAAATTAATTTTTCGTCTATAAATTGTTTAAATGCATCGTAAACAAGGTGTTATGGAAGATAAATAATTTATTATGAAAAATAAATAACATTTCAAAATGGTGTAGTGTATTATATGGTCGGCCACGCCCGAATATACATACTTTCACTTGTTTCTTCTTAAATAGATACTTTTTGAATTTTTTGTAATATTGAACCTAGAAAAATCAAATTAAGCATATAGAACTTAACCTAGAGCCAAAAGTTAGTAAGATAAAGTGAACTTTTTAGTACTTTTTCCTTTTTTGAATAGTACTTTTGAATTTCTTTTATAATGTTGAACAACGAAACATAAAATCACACATTAAGTTAATGCAAATCAGCAGAAAAACTTTTAGTTGATGAAGTTTGTTATTGAAAATGAGCAATATCGGTCCACATAATGCCCCTCCAGAAAATTGGTGTATTGTTCTTAATTGGCCAATAGAAGCATCTATAGCGGTCAAATTCGGGACAAAACCTAAATCACTTTGTAAAATTTTGTAGGGATAGCCGATGATTGATGATGATTGACATCTATAGCGCTGAAATTCCACAGGAACGGTCTACTTCAGAAAAAGAATGAAGTTTTTTTATTACTGGCTCAAAAATTTGAGTACAGCTAATTCTACATAAAAAAGTTTTGTGCAAGACAATAGGTTTCTATCTCGTTTTATAAAGATCGGTCCTTAATTGACCCTACCTTTCATATAAGGTTCCCATTAGAAAATTATTTTAAAAATGATTACATAAAACAGCGATTAAATTCGCCATGAACAAGTTTTGTATGATCCAAAACCTCTCTACTAAATTTTATAAGGATCAGTGTAAAAATGATCCTACCACTCTATAAGGCCCCCTTCAGAAAATGACTTTAATTTTAAAATTCAATATAGATATAAGAAATGGAAAAATTGCTTTGATAAATTCAAAGTTTATTAATAAGAATGTTTTGATGGTGGGTATATAAGTTTCAGTTTTCATTATACCCTACACAACTTTAGTGGGACACGCACAATAATATTTGTCCTATACCCAACTTAAAGTATACCAATCGACTCACTTTCTGAGTCCGTATGTCCGTCCGTCTGCCTGCCTTCCTGTCTGTCTGTCCGTCCATGTAAACTTTGTAATCAAACTACAGGTCGCAACATTGAAGATAATTCAATGAAATTTGGTACATGATATTCTATTGCCCCAGGGACTAAGCCTATTGAAAATGGCTAAGATTGGTTCATTATTTCACCTGGCCCCCATACAACTGTACCCCCGTATAGAGTTTGTAAAACTTGTAATCAAACTGCAGGTCGCAATTTTAGAGATAATTCAATAAAAATTTGGCACATGATCTTTTGTGGTACTGTAGACGAAGCCGGTTGAAAATTCTTCACATCAGTGCATTATTTTACCTAGGCTGCAAACAACTGAACCTGCTTTTATGTTCATAATTGTGTTTAATATACTCGTATCTCGACAAAAAGTTTCAAAACCAAGTTCTAAAATAGACTTGATAACCCTAATGAAATTTGTAATTATAGGGCCTCATTAAACCCTAGCCCACATTTTATTCGTATACAGGTGTAGGGTATCTTACTTGTTTTAAAATTGATCCTTTTTTCCGTTTTCTTTTTCGATTAACAACTGGTCTTTTTTTGATTTTCTATAATACAATTCGTACTGACTGTTTTTTAAACACATCATGGTCATAGGTGATTATGATTATTATTTAATTTAAATAATTCGGAGTTTTAAATTATTTGATAATTTTTATATTCATTCAAGAAAAAATGTTTAAGAAAAATATGTATGTATTTCTCGGAAATATAAAATGAAATTCTTAAAACGGATATAGAAAAATTTCATTTCATTGTGGGACCTTTTTTAATATTTTGGTATAAATGATTACAATTTACACAAAAATATATGCTTCTAAGGCACAATTTCACTGTAATAATCAATCCTCTTATTTATCCATTTACTCTTTGCAAACCAATGGAGTATGCCACACATCAAATTAAATGAAAAATCAACAAATTAACTTTTTTTGTTTATTTTATTTTAAATAAAAACAATAATTTTTTCAACTTTTGATACAAATATAATTTATAAAATTGCGTAAAATAAGAGTAATTTTTCATTTTTTAAATAAACTTTTGATTTTATAACGCAGCCTTAAATGCTTTTTATCTGTTTTAAATAGAAAATCTCAAAAAGAAATGAAATGAAAAAGGCATGAAATGAAATGTCTAACTGTATGTAGATTAATGTTTTTTTTCTCATCAGCAAACCTTTTTCTACACATTTATAGCTCCATTTTTATTTGTCCTTAAGACGGCTAAATTTGTTTAGCAAACAATAAAATAAGGAAAAATGGAAAAAAGAGTATAAAAAGAATAATAATATCAAGACAATGTGTAACGACTTCCAAAAGATTTACACAGTTTAATGCGCTTAAGTCAAGGCAAAGTCATTTATGTAACAATAACAGGAAACTAAACTTGCACACATACAAACAGGCATTCATATTTGCTTACATACATATTTGAATAAACTAGCAGACCATTTATGCAGTCAGTCAGCCAGTCAAGCAACCAAACAAACAAACAGACAGTCATTTAGTCATCTGTCCATCTATCCATTCATTTATCCTTCATGTTGTGTATCCTAAATATAAAATGATGGAAGTCTTGGTTATCAAATCCAAAAAAATTAGTTATACAATTTATGTGGACATAACCGACCGTGTAGTAGCCTACACTAGTTATAAGAATTTTGGAAATTTGTAAATACATTATTTCAGAACTTTCCAGTTATATTTCATTCTTTATCCCATTATCATTTTTTTTATTAATAGCATGTATAATATTTAATAAATGATTCAAGGCTGATAGATATATATCAGCCTATAAAGGTTCACCTTAAAGGTTCAATACCATCTCAACTGCAATAGTGTAGGGTATAAAATCAGAGTATAAATAAGGCTGATGATAAACAATACAATGGTATGTAAGTAAACACAACTACTAAGTCAATGATTTTATCTAAGGAAACATCCTTAAAGCATAACGGATCGTAAAAATAGAGAAAGTGGAGTTTTGATAAATGTGTATCTGCCCATGCACTAACTTCATGAAGACTATACAACTCCTTTAAGGGATGTTTAAAGAGAAAATACTCAAAACTCTTGCAAGTATAAATAAGTAATCATTTTTTTGCAAACCCAGTAGTTGTACTTAAACTAAAAAGCAATTGTATGGACTATATTAAAAATAACCAAGTTAAAGTAAACTTTGTAGTTACATAAAGAAACAAGTATGAATGTATAGACGGGCATGACCGAACATATAATACCATACACCTAAGAGTATGTTAAAATAAGTAAGAAAGTACAGTAGGGTTTGACCAACTATATGATACTCTACACCAGTTGTTCAATTTATTTAAACAATTTCCCCACAGAAAATTTTCTGAGTACTCGGAATTGTAACCAATGTTGTGTGCTTTACTTTGTGTTACTTATAATTTGATTTACTTGTATATAAAATCTGGATATGAAGTTTAAATTTTTAATATTTTTATACCCTACACCACTTTAGTGGGGGGTATATTGGGTTTGTGTTGATGTTTGTAACATTCAAAAATATTCGTCCTATACCCACCTTAAAGTATACCAATCGGCTTAGAATCATTTTCTGATTCGATTAAGCTATGCCCGTCCGTCCGTCTGGCTGGCTGTCCATGTAAAACTTATGCGCAAGGTACAGGTCGCAATTTTCAAGATAATTGGATGAAATTTGGCTTCTTTTGGCCCAAGGACGAAGCCTTTTGAAAATGGTTAAAATCGGTCCATAACAAAAGTCGACAAAACTAAGTTCTATGGAACTTTAAATGACACTACCGATTTTTGTAGTGATCGGGCTTCATTTGACCCTATCCCCCATACAAACTCCCCTTCAGAAAATGACTTAAAGGTCAAAATTCACTTACAAACACTAATAACACTTTTAAATTCTACATAAATAATATTGAAGAAGACTTAACTTCCCCTACCAACATTTTTAAGGATAGGGCCATATTTTGCAAAAAAAAAAAAAGCAAAAATATTCCGAAATAAAGTTAAAAAAACAAACCAAATGCTTTATTTTTTAAATAATCCCCATTTTTAATATACATACTGACTGGTGTAGGGTATCATATGGTCGGCTACGCCCGACTATACATTCATACTTGTTTTGCATTACATCTTAATGTACTTGTGATTAACATTGTATATGAGAACAGAAAATTAAAATATAAAAAATCAAGTGTGCTGTATTTTAATCAACAAAAAATTTTTCATTTATTGAAAAATATTTTTTGGATCAACATTTTTTCAATGTTTAGATGTATTTTAAGCCAAATTTGTTGCTTAAAATAAGGATCATGATCTAGTGATGATTGGAATGGCCTTATACTTATGAATGAATTTGTAGATACATGTATTTGGGTAGCGTTAAAAAAAGAAAAAAAAAAAAACATACATATTTAAATACTTCTTAATACACATGTATTTTAACTAAAAAGTTGTTGTAGACACTTTTTGATATACTTGTGTTCCAGCTAGGAAGGTGCTGTAGAAACAATTCTACTTACCAGGTATATCGGTAAGAATTTAGAAATAGCTACTTTTCCACACACAAGTATATTATAAAAAATAATCTACACACAATATCGCAAACCAAGTATATCACTTAGTGTGTCATTTTCAAGCGGTCATACCCTGTGTAATGTAAGCCAGAGTGTAAGTAAGTGTAAGTGTTTGTAAGCACTTTCGAATACAAAATAAGCAACACAATATCAATGTAGTAAGCTATATATTTTCTGTTGGGTTATTGACGAAAAACTTATTTTCTAAAAGAGGCTTTATATGTGGGATAGGAGCAAACATGGACAGATCCCGATAAATATTATTTAATGTATATGTAATATTTGTCTGTTCTACTTAGTTGAACCCCCCTTTTCGGGGGGTTCAGTTGTATGGGAGCTAGGTAGAACGGACATCGATTCAGAAAGTGATTTTGAGTCGATCGGTATACTTTAAGGTGGGTAAAGTACAAATATTTTAATGCTTTACAAACATAAGCACAAACGCATAATACCCCTCCCATTAGTAGTGTAGGGTATAAATATGGATTATTATTAAAAAAATAAATGTTTTACCTTAAATCCGGAATATTTTTATTTCTAGACCTAAAACTTACCAACCAACCAACCAAACAACTAACTAGCTAACTATTGATCGATTGGATATGAACAAAACCTCTTATATTTATTTTGACATTCCGCTCGACGAAGTATTGGACATAGACCTACTAAACTATTTATGGTTTAGTAAGTAAGATGATCAAGCATTATCCGACCGTCTGTCTGTTGAAATCAATATAGATATCACAGTTGAAATTTTGCATAGATATACCCTATTGATATGCTTAGTTTCGTATTACAAGGCCCAACTATAATATGAATAAGCAAGCTTAAGTTAATGATAAAATCAAACGAAAAGTCTCTCAAGTGCTTAAGAAAAACCTTGGAAACTTTTATGTGGCTATAATGTACTTACGTGCATTCAAAACACTTTAGCTCCATTTGCACATTTATGTGCCATACGTAATAAAAAAGCACATATTTCATAATATTTTATTGAAAAAAATTAATTTTCTTGACAATTTTAATTTTTTTTCTTTATTTTCTTTGTGCACAATAAAAAACAATTGCTTTCTTACTGAATGTGCTGTCAGTATCGATCTCTGCTTAAGCAAATAAAATTTGACGAAACTTAATGAAACTCTCTTAAGTTCGCACAGTTTGCTTAAGCTTAAGCTGACTTCAGTTTATGTAAGCATATTATAGTTAGGTCTTTAAATTTTTCATAAGCAAATTTTATGTGAACTTAAATCTCTCAACCAAATTTACGACAATCGGTACATAATTTACCCTTTCCCTCATATAAAGTCCCCTTCAAAAAATTCGTTTAACTCTCATTACTGGCTCTAACATGCCAGTAAAGTGATAATATTGAATATAAACAAGTTTTTTATGAGTCAAAAATTTAACTTTTGTAAGAATTGGAGTGTAATTTAAAACTTTAAATTATAACTTTAACGCTTAGTACTGTCTCAGAATTCATTTAATTCAAATGGTATACTTTCGTTTTAGAGGGCGTGGTCAATTAACAAATTTATTTTAAATTTACTTATATATATTTCATTTAAAGCTTTCGTATGATTTCTTTAATTTATGGCAAAAGAATCGATTTGAAATAATACTAGTTAACTGCACTATATACTAAAGGCCATGCTACACAATTTTTTGCTACTAAATAATACATTTTTCTTCAAGAATAAGTTTGTAGGATCTTTACTTAAAATATATCTTTATCCAGTATTTTTTGTTTTTTTTTAAACATCATTGATTTCATTAAATTAAGTATTTTATAGAAATTTATGACTCTTTTTGCTAAACATTCATAAAAAGAACAAATAAATATCATAGAAATGTATTTGATAAAAGTCTAATAGAAAAAACTTTAGCAAAATGGTTTTTATTCATTTGTATGTGTAAGACTTATTATGTGTATTTATGTCTTAAAATATCCTTATTAAAGGGTAATGATTTAAAAATGTTTTTCAAAAAAAGTTTTTCTATTTAAATTACAAAACTTGCTTCTAATGTTCTGAATTTTGCAAGAAGAGTCTGCTCATTGCGATACCCTTGAATCGATGCCTTGCTCGGGCTTTTGATGTCTGTGGTCCTTGAGAGAATATACTATATTATCGAAACACCCTTTAAAGTAACCAATTGCCATTAAATCTTTAACTTCTTTACTCCTGTTGCTGTTGCTCACGTTAAACGTTACTGCAATGTTATTAAAGTAAATGTGTGTGTTTTTTGGATTTCTTTATCAATATTATTGAACAAACAATAAAATCATTGAAGTCAATGATGGATACATTCATTAAGTAATGGCCAACTGGGTGTCATTTTGAAAATTAACAATAACAACAACATCATCCAAAATAGCAACAACAATAACAAAGATATCATAAACAATATCAACAATTGTGTAGTGGTTTTTGTACAATGTCAACATAAATTTCCAAATCAATGATTCATGTCTGCCTTATGTCCTTGTTATTTAAAATCAAATAATATTTTCTATAAGAAGTAAATACAAACAGAAATTAGTATGTATGTATATTTTATATATGTATGTGTGTATATTTATACATACACATATACATTTATAAGATATTTGTTTGTGGGCATGAAGATGGTCCTAGTTGTACTTGATAATAGTTACCTTGCAGTTCGACAAGGTGTCAATGCATCCGTAAAACGTCTGATTAGCTCTTTTTTGTTTTCCGTCATAAATGTCCTTTTTGTAAACAAGAGTAAAGACAGTCCCCTTTGTAAGTGAGTGCAAAGAAAGTTGTTTCTTTACATTAAAAAACAAACTTAAACAAAACTATTAATTGCCGAGTATTGACTTCTTTGGACTAGCTACCTAAATGTCTTTTTGTAATATGTAAGGTAATAGATTATTAACCCTAAGTAGTAGGTTAAATAGGTAGTTCGTGACTGCCCACCAGAACTGCTGAGGTAGTTGCTAAAATTTTGTGATTTTAATATTTAAATGTAGATAAATAAATCATTTTCAATATTTAAGATTTTACACATGTAAATATTGTTCTATAAAAACTCATTTAAGATCATATGAATAAATTCATTGCCAATATTCTTTCACTAATGTACTTTGTATATTTGACCAGCTTCATATATGTAGTATACATTTACACCATACATGGGAGTAGTTAATTATATCGATTAATTAATTGACGATTTCATTAGCATTAAATTGAAAAAAATTATAATTATTTTTTTTTTCATTAGCATTATTTTGTCTAATGGTAATGGTTTTTAATGAAACGATTTCATTAGTAATTACTTAAAAATAAATTTTCATTACCATTATTCAATGGATTTTAAAAATGTTCAAACATTAGTTCTAATTTCGAAATTAATTTCGAATATCCGAACATTATAATGTATTGTCATTAGGTGAAATCATGTAATGCAAATTTCAGCACATTCGGTTTAGAAAATCTAGTTTTAACAACTTTAAAAATTTTTCGAACACGAGTTCGAATTTTCGAAAATTTTTTTTTAGGTTTTATGGCACAGAGATTAATTTAAAAACATAAAAAATTTTTCGAAAATAACTTCGAAATTTCGAACTTAATTTCGAATATTCGAACATATTATTGTATTGGCATCAGATGTACTTATGACTGCAAAATTTCAGCCAATTTGGGCTACGGAAACTGGTTTTAAAAATTTAATTTAAAAATTTAAAAATTTTTCGAACACGAGTTCGAATTTTCGAAAATTTTTTTTAGGTTTTATGACACAGAGAATTATTTAAAAACATAAAAAATTTTTCGAAAATAACTTCGAAATTTCGAACTTAATTTCGAATATTCGAACATATTATTGTATTGTCATCAGATGTACTGATGACTGCAAAATTTCAGCCAATTTGGGCTACGGAAACTGGTTTTAAAAGCTTTCAAATCTCGAATCTTCGAAAAATTTTCCTTAATATATTTTTCGACAATTATAAATACAAATTAAATTCGGTTTTGAAAATTCATTATCAAATTCATTACCATTATCAAAAAAAGTTATAATGAAAAAAATATAATTTTCATTAAATGATACTTAAAATATTTTTCATTACAATTTTTTTATAAATGGTAATGAAATTTTAATGCTTAATGAAAATTTCCCATGTATGATTTACACAATATATACATACGTTTGTGCATATTTTTCATTTCAGCAGTTTTCAATAGATACAATTTAAATCTTAAAAGTGAAGCAAAAAGTCTAGACAGTTTCGATGTTAGTTTAATTTAAAGAAGACTCGAGTGTAGGCTATGCGGAATCTTATACATTAGACCGACTCACAAAAAATGGAATTTATATGTATATTACTGTATTATGTAATATTACAAAAAAAAATGAGTTTTTACATGTTTTATCATAGCTCCTAAAAAAGTCATGATCAAGTTTCAATTAGTTCCACACCCAGCAAAAGTAAAACGAAGCAATTCCAAAAGAATAACATTTATCACCACTTCAAAAGCAGCACTAAATGAATTTGTTTACCTTCTGAGGAAGTGATGTTTATTGACGTCCATAGAAGCGAAAATAATACATTTTATAATTATAGGGCCTCAATTGAGTTTAGCCCCTATAAAAAGCTTAAGTATGAGGCAAGGTACAATTTAACTTAAATGTTTTATTCTGAAAACTAATTTAGATTTTACTTTTTGTAACAGGTGTAGTATATTATATGGTCCACCTCGCCCGACTATAATTTCTTACTTGGTTTTGTACTGAAAATTTTTTACTGCCCCATCCCTTTATGTAGACGGTGGACTTTAAGAGCGCCGGAAGCTCGCTCTTCTTTGCCAGTTCTATCTTAGCGCCGTCCCAGGGAGGAGAGATACTTTCCATCAACTTCTTTAGGGTGCTAACACATTGGTGAAATTCCAACCTCATCAACATCACGCCCATGCTGAACTCGCAGCTCACACTCTCAAATGGTTTTTTGCCCTTTGAAACATTTGCATGGTTCAATATTTTATTGTTCACAAGATCCTTTACCCTACTCTGTTGGTCTATTGGAATTTTGCCTGTCGGATTACCGGCATTGTAAACTACATAGCACAGTTCGTCCCGGAGTCTTCTTCTGGTAACTTCGGCATATGATGGCAGTTTTTTTTCCTTTTCCACTCTCTAGCCTCTCTTTCCTCGCTTTTCGGGGCTTCTTTTGAGGTACCCGTACCTTTGAGGTTGATTTCGCCGACGTGGTGGTCTTCGGAATACCTTTCTTGGCGTTGTCACCTTTACTCTCAGGATTCTGATTTTAGATTCCTTTGAGTGAAGTGTGGCTGTGCTTCGTCTGTGTATTAGAGTATAAATATGTAGATAGATGCATCTTCAGAATATAAGACCTGAAGATGTTACATTTGGTATTTAGCCGCTACCGCCGATCAAAGTATTCGGTGCAGGTCTTTGCTTCCCACTTAAAGAGTATTCCGTTATGGCTCTCTTAAAGGACTAAATCTTTAACTAAATTTTCTGAAGAAAAATGCTCCCTTGGAAGCCTTTGGTTTGAAACCGTATATAGTATTATCTTCGGATCTTCAGAATAAAAGTCCTGTGATATGTTTTAGTTTAGGTTATGGTCCTCTTACAAGCAGATACGGTCTTAGATTGAATTTTCTGAAAGAGTCAAATGCTGTCTGATTTTCATCAAAATTTGCAATATTATAATGGTTGGAAACCGTATATAGTACTCTATGAAGGTATTATTTTCGGATCTTTAGAACATAACTCCTGAGAGATTTATTATTTGCTTTTAGCTGCTGCCGCCGATTAAAACGCTAGACTCAGATCTCTGAAAAGTATTCGGTTATGGTATTCTTACAGGCCAATACGGTCTTAGATTTAATTGAATCTTATTTTAACTTGGATTCGCTTCAATATTCCGCTTGTCACAGTTTCCTAATTGGCCTCAATGTTTGATAGTTCCAAACAATTTCTATTTCCATTATGCTATCGGGCACATCTATATTGCCTTTGTATGAAATCATTCACTAAGTTTAGTATAAATTGATATATAAGCGGCTTTAATCAATTCACATTAAAAATAAGAGCCGCTAAGGTACGAGAGCCGCTGTTTATCTTACAATTGTCAATCGATTGAAACAATATGCCCTTTTGATAATGTAGGGCTTATGACATTACTGAAATTTGGGCCATAATAATTAGAAATAAAAGTCAAAGTACTTTTGGAGCTTTTGTTTTGCACAGAATTATGCTTTACAAATCATGTCGTCTGTCAGTTGGGTCTTTATTTAATAACATAAATATTATTTAATACTATTATACCTTTTTGCAAATAAAGATTTGATACTTACTTAAGTCATTAACAGAATATACCACAAAAATATATACAATCATATCACTGTAGAGATCATAATGATAGAATGGGAAATATATTTATTTCCTCATCAGCACTTCAATCAGGACAACAGCAATAATAACGTCCACAAATACTCTGAAGTACACACACAAGTACTTATGTATGCACGTGTGCGTTTTTTTGTTTTTCCTGTCATCAGTGTTGTTGTTATTTTTGTTTTTCTCATAATATTATTGTTAAGCAATAGTCCGTCAGACAGTCACTCAGTCAATAGAAAATCATTTGCAAAAGCGAACAGGATGAGTGAGAAAACAAATAAATAGATAACAACAACAAAAATGACACTTTATCGAACAAATGACATTCATCAACATTTAATATTTTGATGGCAACAACATTGATTTGGCAGAATAAACAAAATGTTTGATGTTTAAATAAGTGTGGGATGTGATTGGAAGGTTGTAGTATAAATAAATGAATGCGAATGTATTCTTTATGTGTATCCTTAAACAATCAGACTGATTACATAACAGTTATTTACTTTATTGTACATACATGTGTACATAATACGTACATGTACTTACATGAGTGCAAACGTTGGAAAACAAAATCATTTTAAATTTGTATGTTAATTAGAATGTAATGATAGACTGCTATTTTTGTTGAAGATTCCTGGACTTGTTCGATTTAATGATTTTTATAAAAGGTATGGATGTTTTTTCTCAGAATACTTTGCTGAGGTTGACTTTCTAAATTTTCTGTTAAATTTTAGCGTAACATCGAGCAACAGTGATTTTGTGTCTGGACTATTATCCATAGTCTATCTATCTATCTATCTATCTATCTATCTATCTATCTATCTATCTATCTATCTATCTATCTATCTATCTATCTATCTATCTATCTATCTATCTATCTATCTATCTATCTATCTATCTATCTATCTATCTATCTATCTACAGTGTGTGACATAAATGTGTAAATGAATTTTTGCATATCTATATTTTTAATTTTTGGCTTAACTGTTATTCATATGGTAACTTTTGTTTACTCAATGTAAAGATCAACTCTGGTGTAATATGGCAATACCAAAAATCGTCATGTGGAGTAACGGAACTTTGATACCACGAGATCAAAAAGTTAAAAACTGATTTACACAATTCTGACTCGCTGGAAAAAAGTTAAAAAATAACACGTTTTTAATATTTAAAAAATATTAATTTAAAAAATTTCGTTGATTAAAGTATGTTAACGTGTTTTAAGTATTAATTAAGATAATATTTTAAATCATAAACCTAATTATTTATTATTTCACAAGGAATTTTGAATCATGAAGAAGATTTGCAACGAAGTCGAAAAATGTGTCATTGATGAGCTAAAAAATGGTTTCTCCTACAGAAAAATTGCTCAAAAATTTAATATTTCATTTAAAACAGTAGGAAATATAGCAAAAAGGAGCCGTTTGACTTTCCCAGCACCACGTTTGGGACGCAATTCAATCCTTTCGCTAAGGGATAGACGCACGGTACAACGTTTAGTTGCATCAGGAGAAGCTAATTGTCCTCGTGAAGTGCAGCAAAAGTTATCTTCATGCTACCAAATTGAAATATCCAAGAGAACAGCTCTTAGAGAAATAAATAAATGTGGTTTTCATGCAAGAAAAAGGGTTAAAAAACCACGTTTAACCGAAAGACACAAATCACTTAGGTTAGCATTTGCAAAAAAATATCAAAACTGGACTATGGATGATTGGGAAAAGGTAATATGGACAGATGAGTCCAAAATTAATCTTTTTGGTCCCGATGGGCCTAAATATATTTATAGGAAGCCAAATGCACCTTTGACGGACCGCGATGTTATACCAACTATGAAATTTGGTGGTGGAAAATTGCTTTTTTGGGGATGTTTTTGTGTGCAAGGAGTAGGAAAACTTCATAAAATACTTGGAAATATGAATGCCGAAATGTATATCGACATAATAAAGTCATCGTATATGGATAGTCTAACTGCTTGGGGTCGAAATGTTGAAAACTCTATCATGCAACAAGATAACGACCCTAAGCACAAGGCTAAAAAAACACTTGAGTTTTTCGAAACTGCCAAAATTATTTTATTGGACTGGCCTCCGCAGTCACCGGATTTAAACCCGATTGAAAATTTATGGGGAATACTTAAACGTCGAGTTTATAATTACCAGCACAGCTTTAAAAATACAACTGAGCTCTGGCAGCGCTGTCATGACATTTGGTCATCGATAACACAAGAAGAATGTCGAAAACTGGTAGAGAGTATGCCTTTCAGAATTCAGGCAGTTATAGATTCCAAAGGAGGATATACGAAGTACTAAAATTGTGATTTTAATAACTAGCGACAAAAGTGTGTAAATGAATTCAAATTTAATTTTTTATATTTCTGAAGAATAAACTAGTTTATATTTTATTTGTTTAGGAAAAAAAATCGTCAATAAATATTGGTTTCAAAACCACAAAACTTTTGTTAATTTACTTTGTACCTAAAATATTTCGTCACAAAGTGTAAATATTAGGATATCATTTACACATTTGTGTCACACACTGT
>NC_060954.1:38696204-38700409 GCF_022045245.1 Lucilia cuprina
GTTAATAATCGAATCACCATTTACATTTCTGAACACATTTTCAAGATCCTTTAAATTATTAAAAAAAGCAATATTCGGTTTTTTGAGTCCTCCTTTTGAAATTTGGTTAACCCAAGTGAAGCCTTCTTCGTTATTTTCTGATTCCGAATTTTTTAGTTTTAATTTTTGAATTATATACCCTGCTACATATTCTAGTGCATCATCCTCAAAACAGTCAAAATCGTTTTCAATTACACTTGTCAATTCATCGGCCTGCTTCTCAATTTCATTTTCTAAACCTTCATCAATTTCTGCAGATTCTTCAATATTTTCATTGGTGTATTGCAAACATGCCTTTTTAAATAGGAATTTGTCAGTTTCATCGCAATCGGCATTTCCTGTTTCTATAAGTTCATTGTTTTTGGCTGTTAATAAATATTTCATTAAGATATACAAAAATATTTATATAAATAAACATGTATTTTATTTACCTAGTAAATATTTTCGAAACCTATAAAAAAATTGTATGGGACTTGGGTGGTCGTCAAAACCGCCTCTACCTCTCATGTTGCTAAAAAAGTTTTCAACAATATCCTGATTGAGGCGGCTTGTTATAATATACTCAATTGAATGTTTTCTATTCAAATATTGGTATAATCCTTGAATAGATTTATTAGTAATTATAACACCTTTTTGAAATTGAATAATAGATTTTTTTCCTGGTATAATTACTTCACTCATTAATGAGGTCATTCTATTAAGTATGTTCTTTTGTACATCAATGTTTTTCCCATACGGTTGTTTTGTGGGCAAGGAATTGGCTGTTTTTAATTTAGAATTTGTTATATCAAACCAATCGTTAACTAAATCAAAAAAATCGGCGGTATTTATAGCGTTATACACATCAACACCGAGAGAATAACAACGACGAATAGCACTAGCCATGGAATGTGAAAATAACTTTGTCGCATATTTAACTTTTTGCTTGCTACATTGCTTTAAATTAAGAAACTCATGAGACACTCCATGAGTTATTGAGAGGTCTGATTTCGAACAATTTAGTACTTGAACGATTGATTCAGGAGTAACTAAAGTATTGTTAAACAAAATACCTGTTTCAAGAGTGATTTGTATCAGATTTAATAGATTTATTCAGGTATTCATATTTTTTTAAAAATATACCTGTTTCAAGAAAATGATTCCTTATCAATTTAATAAGATGTGGAGGGTCGGCAAATACAAAAATAGGCTCTTCTGGGTTTGTTGGATTTTCAAACCAGTGTTTAGCTTAAAATAAAATTACAATATTTGGATTGTAAATATATTTTTAATAAAAATGAAGAACTAAAAAAAATCTTACTTGTATTTATATTAAGTTCCTTTAGAAGAGATTGATTCGTAGGCCCCATATCAGAAACTATAGCCACAACTTCAAATCCTGCATTTTTTAATGTAGTAATTATTTTAAATAGTAAAGTTTTCTCCATTTTTGTGTCGAAATCAAAAAAAATTTCTTGTTTCCAAGATTTAATTAACCCCCTTACGGATAAAACTTGCACGTAATTGGCAGGAGGACGTATACAATCATTACTGGGATCATATTCATATGTATATTTTACCTTCATTTCGTCAAAACAAATAACACAAATCTTTTCAATAGGAGAAAGATCTTCCTCTTTCATTAGTTTTATTAAATTAGTTTGTAAGCCTTCACGAAACTGAAGTTTTCTTGCCCATCTGTTTAAAGTATTTACTGAAGGCAGCGGAAAATTGTCGTTGTATAGCTTACGATAAGCTCTAGGGCCAGTGGAATGAAGGGAAATTCCGTATGATATATCTTCCCAGTTCCAATGTATTCTTTTATTTGGGTTTAACAACTTGCGTTTTTGACCACTAGTGAAAACTTGATCAATTGCCTGCATTGTGTTTTCGACTTCATTGTGCATTTTCTTAAATTGTTCATTTTCTTTGCGAAGAAATGCAATATGTTTTTTAAGTGTTATATTTTCTTCCATTATACTACATTTTATTAATTCATCACTAAAATTGTAAATATATGTAAGTACTAATAAATAAAAACAATATATATTATTTATTACTCTGTTTGTACACTTGCATCCACATATAATGAATCTGTACTGCTAACATTCGACACATTTTGGACCCCGTTAATATTGGTCGTATAATTTGCATTAAAATACGAGGTTGGAATTTGTGTAGGACCTTAATTTTTTAATATTTAATTAGATATCGGTATTAATAAATTATTTAATAAAATGCATTTGTCTTCTTACTTTTTCTTTCTAAAGATATTGGAACTTGAAAATAGCTTGAGGAGTGAACAGTAGCAGAATTATAATAGTTTTCCTTTGTATCATTTGCATCAAAATACGGGGTTGAAATTTGTATAGGGCCTTAATTTGACATTTTTAATATAATATCGAGATTATTACGTTATTTAATTAAATTTATTTATCATCTTACTTTTACTTTCTAAAGATATTGGATTTTGACAATTGCTTGAGGAGTGAACAATAGCAGTATTATCATATTTCACCTTTGTTAAACAGTTGAGCCTTTCTATGTTGCAAGAACTCATAGGAGCTTAAATTTGGTGTTAAGTTTTAAAGATTAAAAAGTATTAATTTCACATACATACTAAACAACTGAACTTAACTGTTAAAACTTTATTTAACGAGTATGTATAAGAAATTTAATGGCAAAAATCCTACTTACTTTTCTGTTGAGTATATTGTGGGGTTTGGATTTGTTTTTTGAAAAAGTTTGTATCAAAATCAAGTACTGATTTAACTTCAACACTATTTTCGTTGTAACTGTTAGTTGAAATTTCATCTTAAAATATAAAAATTAACAGTACTTGATGAAATTAGCGTTCCTTAAATCAAGTATTTTATAAAATTAACTAGTGATTCAAAATACACTACAATATTTAAAGAATCTACTCAATTTAGTGCATTAAAAAAAATTACCACATAATTCATTTGCATACACCAAAAAATTATTTACTCCTTTTATTGGCTCACGAGAAGGTAGTACATTTGGCTTTAAACGTGCGCGTTTAGAGTCTTGATGAAGCTCAATGTAATCGTTGTCATCAAAATGAAACATACAAATTCTGGAGTGTTTCTTCAACTCAACGCCACAAGCTGTACTCCATTCTTTAATTTTCTGTTCAGGACATTTTAAAAACCTTATATCCTTTTGTTCAAATGAACATTTACACACCGCACATTTCACACGCATATTTCTTGTTATATGGTTCAATACAATTAATACTATTATTGTAAATTTATTGAATTGATTTCTTCACAAATCACAAAAATACTTAATAATTTTTTTTTAATTTTTGATGTTTTGTTTTTGTCTGACAATTCAAGGCATAAAAAATTGAGAACTTACTTTTTTACTGATTCTACCTTGTATGGTTATATTATGATGTTTTATTTATTATTCGAACTTTATACCAAAAAAAAATAAAAATGATAAAATATTAAAACTAAAATATATCGAGTAATAAACCAAACCAAAATATTTTTGACATTTTTCTAATTTTAATTTTTTTCTTTCATATAAATTTGTTTTAAATTTATTTTTTTATTCCCAAAATTATGAATTTTTATTGTACCCGTTATTACTCGGGGTTTTGGAAATAGAACTCCCTATAGTATACATATATAGACTATAGACAGACTATATCCTAGTCTATAGTTTGGTGTATATAGTGTAGACTTTAGTCTAGTCTTTAGTTTAGTTTATAGTCCGTAGACTAGACTATAGTCTAGTCTATAGCCAAGTCTATAGTCTAGTCTATAGTCTTGTCTATAGTCTGGTCTATAGCCTAGTCTATAGTCTAGTCTATAGTCTGGTCTATAGTCTGGTCTATAGTCTAGTCTATATAGTCTAGTCTACAGTCTAGTCTATAGTCTAGTCTATAGTCTAGTCTATAGTCTTGTCTATAGTCTAGTCTATGGCCTAGTCTATGGCCTAGTCTATAGTCTAGTCTATAGTCTATAGTCTAGTCTATAGTCTATAGTCTAGTCTATAGTCTTGTCTAGTCTATAGTCTAGTCTATTCTATAGTCTAGTCTATAGTCTAGTCTAGTCTATAGTCTAGTCTATAGTCTGGTATATAGTCTAGTCTATAGTCTAGTCTATAGACTAGTCTATAGTCTAGTCTACAGTCTAGTCTATAGTCTAGTCTATAGT
>NC_060954.1:38700509-38701990 GCF_022045245.1 Lucilia cuprina
TCTATCTATCTATCTATCTATCTATCTATCTATCTATCTATCTATCTATCTATCTATCTATCTATCTATCTATCTATCTATCCCATCAAGGTGGGTATATAAAGTTCGGCATGACATTTTTATTCATTTGAACTCTGCTTAATTTTTTTAAGTTTTTATATAAATATTATTATAAGTGCACATGTATAAATATAAATAATGTTTATTTATGCAAATTATGTAAAAAATAGCAATAAAATTAAATAATCATTTGTAATTGGACAAGCAGATTAAATTTGTTTTATATTTTCAAATATTTTTCTATGGTATTTTTAAGCCTTTTTAATAATTTGCCTCCTAATTGTAAACGTATGAAGTAATTATCATATAAATCCTAAAGGATCTAAAAATAAAAAAGAAAATAATTTTTGTTTATAAATTTATGAACATTGATTTTTAGTTAATTATACAAGAATTGATCCCACATTCTTATTCAGTAGTCTCGTCAAGTAATCGAAAGTAAATAATACAATAACTATTTGCCTTTGTTTGCTTATTAGTTCCAAATTATATGACGTTCTGCAGATAATACACAAACAATATCACTTTTATGTATATCTGATATTGTTGCACAGCATAACTTAACTGAAACGTTGTGTTGTCAATAGAAAAATGGTTCAATGTTTACATTCGTCTTTAAAAATAGACTTTAAGACAACATAGGTATAATAGTGTGAATAAGAACGTCACTTTTTCAGACTACTTAAGTTAAACAAGAAAGTCTGTATAATGTTAGTGGTGTAAATGTTACTTTAAAATTAAATTGTCACTTATTGTAAGGTGTGTCATAATTATTATATTTTATTTTCAGAAAAATTTTATAACAGAATTTATGAAAATAGTAAAATTTAATATATATTCTTTCCTTGCCTTCAAGCGCCGAAAGCAAATCAATATTTTTTGCTCAACGACATTGAGCTTTCTTTTTGACAAGTTATTGCTGTAAGTGGAGTTTGTGACCTTGAAATTAATACAACTTATGACAACTTCTAAGGTGTGTTTTGAGAAGTTTGTAAATAGTCTGCTATAAAACGCCTTTAATGGTATCATTTAAATAATTTTGACTTTAAAACATTTCCATTAACATCATTATGTCTTCAATTATTATAAATAATTTGTGTTTAGCTTTAATATTTGTGTGGTGATAACGATGAATTTAAATATTGATTTCATTATTTAACCAATTATATGATAGGGGGCAGCCATGATTAATTGTTTTTCAAAGGGCTGTGAAAATATTTCACTGTGTGAACTTTTTGTGCTAACTTTTATTGTTTTTGTAATAGAACGTCAATAATAGTGAGTAGTATGTTTATAGCGGATCCAGCGCAAGTCGATAAGGCAGTGTATATATGTAGCGGCTCTAGCGTAAGTCGATAAGGCAGTGCCTATGAAGACTAGGTTTGTGTTTGTTGTTGTTTTAACTTGGTTGAAATTGTGTG
>NC_060954.1:38702090-38707529 GCF_022045245.1 Lucilia cuprina
TCCAGAATATATATACTTTATAGGGTCGGAAAATTATATTATAGAAATTACAAACGGAATGACAAACTTATATATACCCTTCTCACGAAGGTGAAGGGTATAAATAAATGGTTTAATTATATCTGAGGCATGGTACAATTCAACTTAAATGTTTTATTATGAAAACTAAATCACATTTTTTTGTAGCAGGTGTAGGGTATTATATAGTCGTCCTCCCCGACTATAATTTCAGCATCCTCGACCAGGAATTCCAAAACCCTCAACAAAGATTTCTTTGAGAATATTTTCCTATTAGGAACCATCTGTAAATGTGCAGAAACTCGACACAACCGAAGGGAGCAATTCAACATGCTAGAGATATAAAAGAAACTGGAAATTCCTTTAAATTGAGATTTTAGTCAGTAACCATCGGTATTTGAAATCGTCTGCTGTTGTCTGCACTGTAAGTTACTCGGATAGCAGTTGTAGTAGTACGAGTTACTCTCATAGCCCCGATAATGGAAAAAGCAGTCGACCTTTTTCAGAAGTAACCGATATTTGAAATTGTCTTGAAATCTGTTAAAAGGTTATGTATACTTAGGCTACTTTCTATTTCGAAACTTCAAATAGGCGAAAAGCCACACCTACACAAAAAATGATTATAAAAACTCTCATATATCTCTCTCATCACATATTAAAACCACATAAACACTTCGGGACAAAATTTGTGGTCTAAGTACAGTTGATAGTTAAAAGAGCAAAAATGGGCGGTCTTGCAGTAGACGGTGTGGCACCTTCCTTGAGAATTAAAGATAAAGTAGCTGAAAAAGGCAGCAATAGGAGGCGTGTCATCTCTAATAATAAATAAAAAAGCATGCATGTAGACATTTAAAAGAAGTGCAACAAAGAGGCGTGACATTTCCCATATGAAATATAATCAAACATTTTTAATATCTGAGTATTAAGTATTAACTAGTGTTAGAACTCTCAAATTTTTCACAAACAACTTAAGTATCCATGTAAAGATTTGGGGAAAATTAGTGGAGTAGAAATTGGGGCCGTCTGAGTATTACCTACAGCTAATCATGCAAACATTTGGGGGAAAACTAATGGAGTAGAAGTCATTGCCGTAGTACTCTCATGTGAATTAAATACAACAAATTTAATATCGGAGAAATTTTGAAGCTAGGGTCCTCAAATTTTGCATAAAATACATTCACATACCTGCGGTAATTTGGAAAAAAATGGACGTTGGGTAGGGTTTGTATATATAAAGCTACTTCGTTAAGAATATAATTTGAGTAAATGATGGTACTGAGTCAATTTCCAAAAACCACCACAGTTTGATAAGGATGTCTGTCAATAAACTTAATATAAATATAAGATGTATTTTATTTTGGAAATTTCTCGTAAAAAAATGGGTCAAAGTCATAAAAGCAATATCTGGCAACATTTAAGTCATCATTAAAATTGAAACAAAGCATCAGAAGCACTCGTAACTGTGGTGAAAATTCATTGAATAAACACACACAACAAAAAAGGACGATGACTAAACTAAACAAAGGAATACGAAGTGTGTTTATAAGCCACTAGGGAAATGGGTTTAAAAAGTGAAACTACCAACAACAAATCAAAATAAAACATAGAATTTTAAACGAACAATAACAATGTCAAACACACACAAACATTGAGGCAGGTTCAAATTTAAACAAAGTTTTGGAAAATGTCTTTAAAAAGAAATTACAAAATAAAAAGAAAAAATTAAAAATATTATCTTTATTTAAAAAAAATATTTTTAATCAGAAAAAAATTTACATTCCTTTAAAAATATTTTAAATCTTTTATTAAATTTATTGTTATCCTATTAGCTTACATTCAAAAAAACATCGAAAACATCGAACTGTCTGTACTTGCGCTTTGTACAATTCTCTTAGTTATGCTCTTCAACACAACACTCTCTCTAAGGATATTTTCACCACTTTGTAGGGCAAATTAAAATGAGAATAAAATGTATAAAAAGGACTCTCACACACACACATAACACAAAAATATAAACAAATACTTAAACAAAAAAGTACCTGCCGACGATAACAACAGATTTGTAGTAAGTTTATGTTTGTTTTAAAAAGAATTAAAGCACGTGCTTTCAAGAGTCAATGTTGCATAAACAAAACACTAAATGCCGGGGAAAATCACACAATTTTTTTTCTTTGATTTTTAACTTTTAATATTTGTTATACATTTCTACATACTCATCCATTTACAATACTGTGGTAACGAGGAAAAAATACTTAAGTTGAATTTTCTAATTATTTCAAGAAAATGCTTCAGGGGTTTAATTCAAAAAAATCTAAAAAATCATAGGAAAATGTCAATAGCCTTTTAAATCCTCAATCGATTAATAAAAAATATAATAAATATAAAATTTCCATAGAAGTGAAAAAATGAGTTTTTTCTAACCTGAAAAACCTCCACCATCAATGTAGATAGAAGGTATATATAAGTTTGTCATTCCGTATGTAACACCAGGAAGCATTCATCTAATACCCAACAGTAGTATATACATATATATTCCGGGTTCTTATGAAATTCTGAGTCGATTAAGCTATGTCTGTCTGTCTGCCTCAAACACGCTCATGTAGAAACTAAAGCTACGTTCAGACCTATCAAATATTTGATGAAAAAGACGTAACCACTAATTTTCGTAAATTTATTTTTTATTCTACATGATTTTTGTAATTGCAAATATTGTCGAAACAAATAATAAAGAGGTTCTGAACTGAAGTCGTCAAAGATATATTATGTTTATGCAAATAAATATATATTTTAAGGAAATCAAAATGTAGATTTTTTAGTGGTCACGTCATTTTCGTCAAACATTTGATAGGTGTGAACGTAGCTTAAGAAAACGATGGGTTCAATATTTTAGAAAATTTATAAAGTACATTTTAAGGAACGAAAAAGTACCAAAAAATATCCTTCTATGAGTACGTAATTAAATTCGCATTCAGTAAGAAGATTGTATTTATAGTTTCATTCATTTAGCTTCCACATTATAGAAAATTTCGAAAGTACTATTTGAAAAAAGTACTATGAAATAACTTAAAAAGATTATCATTTAATCAAAAATTGTATGTTTCTGTGTTCAATATTAAATACAATTCCAAAAATATAATTTTAATGAATGAAAAAGTACCAAAAGTAAGGCCCCTGCATTTTAAATTTCAATTTCAATATCTATGTTCAATATCGTAAAAATATCAAAAAGTACCATCGGAAAAACGAAAAAATACAAAAATCTCTCTCAATAAATTCTCATTTAATAAGGGCCGTGTTTTCCGATTAACCATTACAAAGAATCTAAAAGGTAGCATTTGAAGAATAGTCAAGGCCATGTATGTTAATATTAATGTTCTCAAGTTGAATATTTTAGAAAATTAAAAAAGTAACATTTATGATATAAAAAGTACTAAAAAGTTCTCTCTTAAAGAATCTTATTCAAAGAGGACCATGTATGTCTAATAATCATATTTTTCCCCTTTTCGCTTAGAAATATACTTTTTCAGAATTAAGTTTACAAAATATTCCGTATTTAAATCTACATATCACAGATAAAACTCAAACGATTCATTTGTTCCAGAAAAATAGTGCTTTCAAAAAGTACCAAACAATTTACTCGAATTTGGTTTTATATGGGCCTTAGCTTATTTTGTGTGAATAAATAAACTACTTTTTCAATTCTTAAAAACATTGGCTCAATGTGTTTGAATAAAATTAAATTTCCAGTTTTTTCCCTTTTTGATACTTTTTTCCCCAGTTAAATAGCAAACATTTTATTACCAAAAATATTACAGAGTTAGTCCATAATTTAATAGGAATAATTCAATAAACCGAAAAAGTTTTCTTAATCTGCTAAAAAAAAGTAGCATAAATACAGTTTTCTCTCCTTTACACCCAAAAAGGACTGAATTTTAAAAAAGTACGAAATGTCTCATATTTTTGGGAGATGTATTTGGGAGTTATATAGGGCCAAAAAAGGTACCAAAATCCCCTTTGTTGCACATTTTTACCCCTTAAAAGTACAAATTTCAAAAAAGTACCAGACATTCATCTGCTAATTTTAAGAGTAGATACAGGTGCATTTAAATTTTTTTCTTGTATCACTAATATTGTATCACTAATACTGTTTTGTAAATGTACAAATTTCAAAAAATCCCTCCTTAGTGGATCTACATAAACAAAAACACATCTACTGTCAAAATTTCTCTACTCTACTCCTTATAAATAGATTATATATACTCTTTTATATATACTACTCTTTTATATATACATATATAGATTATAAATATTGTATGATAGATTTATTGAAGATTCGATATAAATATCTGGAGTTTTCTGAAAAGAAATTTCAACATACGGACAGACATACGGACATAGATAGGAATACACAATATTCTTTATAAGGTCTCATTAATCCACATTTTTAACATTCTCACTGGTGTAGGCTGTTATTTAGTCGACACATGTATGACTAAACATTCTTACTTGTTTTATTTAAAATTTAAGCAAAACTTTTATAGTGAAAAAAAAAATAAACCTAAACAAGCGTGAATGTGTAAAAAAATAACTTTTTTCTTTATGGAGAAAAAGAGAAACTTGTAAAAAGTTAATAAAGTAAAACGATAGTATTTTCTATGGCCTAAGTAAATCTCCTTGTAATTGCTGAAGTTTGAAAAATTTTCTTAACAAAAGAACAAAATACGTAGTACCTTTTTAGGTAGTTTTCTTATCAATCAATAAGTGGGTGGATAACCGTTGGTTTTGAATGCGTTAAGAAAAATTAAATAAACAAATTTACACTAGACAACAAAAAATTGCTGTCGCAACGTTTTCAATATTAAATATACTATAAATTAAGGAATCCAAATTGTACTATTCAGAAAATATCAAACCGTTCAGCGACAATGGTAGAGAAAGTTTTTCAGAACCAGAACGTACAATTTTGTATAGTAATACATGTAATTCTATGTGTCCACTTGCTAATTGAGTGTCCACTTGCTAATTTTAATCCAGTTTTTGTTGTGGTTACCACATAGCATCATTGTGGTCCTATCCACTGTATCAGTATTCTATAATGTAGCCCTCGCTACGTCAAAGATTTTTGCGTTCGTCAGGGTAACTAACTTTCAAGCTAGTAGAATCGATCGTTGCCGACTATTCCCGAGTGCCCTGGTACTTATTAGATGTAAAACTTATATCTAAGATATTATTTAGTTAAAATTTTCTTGCATTCCAATACTTTATTAGATATAACCTTATCACCTGACATCACCTTAATTATATTCTGACTGTCAGTATATATGTTAAACCCTGCTGGAATAATATTTTGTTTTAATCCAATTTACGCCATACGTCATTGCTTTCCGTGAACATATGCCGTGTTTGTACTTGAGCTATGCA
>NC_060954.1:38707629-38709521 GCF_022045245.1 Lucilia cuprina
AGTCTATAGTCTAGTCTATAGTCTAGTCTATAGTCTAGTCGATAGTCTAGTCTATAATCTAGTCAATAGTATAATTTAGTCTAGTCTATAGCCTTGTCTATAGTCTTGTCTATAGTATTATTTATAGTCGAATCTATATTCTAGTTTATATTCTAGTCTATAGTTTAGTTGTCTTGTATATAGTGTAGTCTATAGCCCAATCTATAGTCTAGTCTATAAGCAAGTTTACAGCCCAGAATATATGTTGTTAATTTATAACAATGGAATAATATAATTAATTGATTAATACTTACGTTACTTCGTTATTTGGATTAGACTGTTTTCATTTACCTTGTTGCTACACTAATTGGATTAAAAAAATGTTTCGTGTTTATTTTATTTAGATTCAGCTTTCATCTAAATATTCTTGTTAAATCTAATTAGATAACAATTACTGGATTTATGTTCTTCACACAAATTAAAAAATTTTGATAGGAGATAATACAATTACGGTCGTTTAAATAGGACTACCTTGTATTTCTGTAATTTAAATGCAAATTTAATTTACATGTAATTACTTAGTTAATTTGCAGTGCTTAAACTATGAAGTTGGAATTTTTTATTATAATTTTAAGTTCGATAAATGTGAGTATTAAATTTTGAATATAACTCGTTTATTGTTACTGTTTCGTAAATCAACGGTAATATCATTTTAACAAGGATTTTAATTTATTTCAGATCGCATTTGGTCAAAATAAATATGAATTTGAATTTACAGAAGAAGGCATTTTTTCACCCTGCGAAAATTATCCAAATAATTATCTTGATCAACTGTTTGATATTACTAATTTAAGTATCAAACAAACTGAGGACGGGAGTGTGATTCTAAATGGTTATGTTACATTAACAACTACAGTGGTGAAGCCATTGCCGGTAATTGATATACATATCTAAGTATAAATTAAATTGAACTTATTCTGGATTTAAAACTTTGATTTCATATTTTTTTAAGGTATATTTTGAATTATTAAAATTTGAACGGGGAACTTGGCAGCCTACCGTTTACAATATGAAGCGTGAAGATGCATGTACTTCTTTTTTTAACAAAGGAGAAATGTGGTCTCCATATTTGGAAAATACCCCAGAGGAAGAATTAATATGTCCATTTACTGCAGGTGTACGTATTAAATACATATTAATCTTAACAGCCATTTTGTTTTTTTTTATTAAATTATTCAAATTGGTATTGTCAAAATTTAATTTTCATATTTAACATATTTTTAATTTGTTTAATACTAAAATTTCCATATCTAAATTTTAAAACATTTTTCTTTTAGCAAAGAGTAGATTTCGATATTAAAGAGCCAACTTTTGTGACACTACCAACTCGTAGCGAAGGAGAATACAAAATCCATGGTATAGCTGGATCTGAAAATGATGATTTATTTTTTTGTGTAGAAGTTTTTGCAAAGCTTCATAAAGTGTAACACGTAAAGCAAGACCTAATATTGCATATCTAATGAAAATTATTTAAAAAACCTTTTCAACGATTTTTAAATAATGGATTTTTTTTTAAATAAAACTCCCAAATCATATATCTAAAAATTCATTAAAAGACTACGATATTATCTAGCTTTATCCGTATATTCATCTAACTGTGCGTAGTCTATAGTCTAGTCTATAGACTAGATGTAATTACAGTCTATAGACTAGACTATAGACCAGACTATAGACTAGACTATAGACTAGACTATAGACTAGACTATAGACTAGACTATAGACTAGGCTATAGACTAGACTATAGAATAGACTAGACTATAGACTAGACTATAGACTGGACTATAGACTAGACTAGACTATAGACTAGACTAGACTATAGACTAGACTATAGACTAGACTATAGACTAGACTAT
>NC_060954.1:38709621-38711419 GCF_022045245.1 Lucilia cuprina
GTTGCGGACTTATACGGATGTGTTTATAACGTGCTCTCAAAACTGCTTATTATTTCATGTGAAAACCTGCCATAAAAACAATTTTAATAAAAAACAAGTGAATTTAGTTTATTTGCATTAAATAGTGAATAAAACTTTTAATAAATTATCGTGTTAATATTGAAATATTATATTATTTTAACAAAAACCAAATTATTATTTTAAACATAAATATTCTCTTAAAAGAAAAATAAAATAAAGAACGCGAATAATGGTCTCTTTGCCAATAATGATATACACTTGCAAACAGTGCTCTGAGCCACTGCCGAGTAACTATGTAAAATGTTACAATTGCAATAACAACTTTCACTTCAACCCCTGCTGTCCCCTCTCCGAAACTACATACTCCAGCATGAACGGAGAGCGCAAAATGTGTTGGAGATGCCATATATGCAAGCCCCGAAATAAATCTACAATCAACAATTCATATGAAGTAGTATTATACCATGACAAATCTCAACAAAAACAACAAAGGGAAAGTGATGAAAAAGATAATGAGCATACAAAACGATTTAAAGACTCCATCTCATTAAATGAATTGCAATCTAGCATCTGTACAATTAAAGCTGAGGTTAAAGTAGAGGTTAACGAAGTCAAGTCAGAAATCAACGATGTTAAAAACAATATTAAAGAGCTCAAAACTTCGGTTGAACAATTAGCGATTAATGTCTCCCAATCAGATGTCTCTTATAAAGAAGAGATAAAGGCTTCCCTGTCACAGATCACTTTAACTCTTTCTAATCTTGTAACTCAAATGGGAGAGATGAGAGAAGAAATCAAGGAAAACAAAAATGAGATGAAACAAAGAGATATCAAGATCAACCAATTAGAACAACAAATTATTAGTAAAAAAATTGAAATAAAAAATATACATGATAAACAAATTAATGAGTACAATGTAGTTAAAACAATAGCTGAATCAATAAATGTAAACATCAACGAATATGATATCAGCGATGCCTATCGTCTGAAGAATATTCAAGATAAAATAATTGTTGAATTCACAACCCACATCAAAAAGAGGGAGTTTATGGGAAAAATTAAACGCCACAGAATTGATGGCAATATTTTAAACAATAATGATAACAATAGTTATATCTACATCAATGACTGCCTTACTGCCCTTAACAGAAAATTGCTCTGGCTTGCAAAAACCAAAGCTAAAGAAAGCAACTGGAAATACGTGTGGTCAAAAAGTGGGTCAATATATGTTAGAAAATCTGAAAATACACCAGCAATTCATATTAAAAACACCGATGATATTGAAAACATCGCTTAGACTTGTTAAGTCATTAAACTTTCTCCCAAACAAAAAATATATAAAATAATAAAATGAACTTTATACAAGAAAAACTCAATCATATAAACCAATTTGATAAACAGTACTTAAGTTATCCCTTAAAAATATGAACATAAGATCTATTCGCAAAAATTTCGACTCGTTCATCGCTACAATGCATAATATATTAAATGAACTACAAATTATTGTTCTTGTCGAAACAAATATTAACGACATTGAAACAAACTTCTATAATATAAAAGGCTTCAACTCTCTTTTCGTAAATAGAGAATGTAAAGGCGGAGGCATAGCGGTTTATATCAAAGATAATTTAACGTTTACTACCATAAACACAAATGTAAACTCTTTTGAAGTGCTAAACATTGAAATAATTGTAAACAATACACCCTTCTCACTTCTTTCTATTTACCGTCCACCGTCGTCCAATGTAAATACATTTATTTCTGAGCTCGACGAAAT
>NC_060954.1:38711519-38739077 GCF_022045245.1 Lucilia cuprina
TAGAGCCGCTACATATATACACTGCCTTATCGTCTTGCGCTAGAACCGCTATACACATATGCACTGCCTTATCGACTTGCGCTGGATCCGCTATAAACATACTACTATAGTGAACAATTAGAACGTCAATAATAGTGAACAATAAGACATTTTCGATAATATAATTTGAAGCCCGAAAAAAATTGAAACTAAACCCCAAAACTTCCTGTGGGTCACATGCGCCAAATATATGTAATTTTTGTTAAAATATAGAAAAAATCAGTAATAATTTGTTTTAATTTCTTGTTAAGTTTTATGAAATAAATATCTGGTTTATTATACATTGTTTAATGAATTTAAGTATAAAACAGCAAAATAAGTTTTTAGTTTTGTAATTTTTTCTTCTATTTTACTAATGACAAATCCGCCCCAACCCCTTGGCGAATTTACCCCAAGGATGGGCCGGAATCGTTTTTTTTCAGTGCGAAAAAGTTAAAAAATATGTACATGAGGATGACTTAGGAAAGATTAAAAGGATTTAAACTAAAGCCAACATATCTAAGTATCCGAACCAAGAAATTCGCACTAAGTGAATTTGTTTAAATTCTATTGAAGTAATGTTTATTGACTTCCAAAGAAGCGAAAAGGATCCAACTTTGTTTAAAATTAATGGTATATTTTTAATACTGAAATTAATTATTTGGAATTTGGAATCAAATAAAAAGAACATCTCTCCTATGATAAGCCTGTGTTAAAATTATCACTTCTACAGGTCTTTTTAGTATTTCCATTGAGTAAATTCTACTTCTTTTTTTGCAAGTTCTTTTTTGCTGGGTATGTCGTAAAAGGGCGTATGTGTATGGGCAGTAGAGTCAATTTCAAATTGGATAACACGAATTTATTGGCTGTAGCATCTTTAATTATGTCATTAGTGTTAAAGTAATTTTATGAAAGGCTCTTCATATACGATTAGGGTCAATACTCAACAAAATTTTGTAGATAGATTTTGTTTTGTATAAAACTTGTTCACATCGAATTTCATCGCTATTCTCATATTCTTAGCACCTCTATGCCATGATATGATCAGTTATATATTAATTCTCATCAAATTCCGAATGAAGAATTATGTTTCCATAAAACTTTTTTAAGTCAATGAGCGATAAAATAATTTTCTGAAGTCGGATAGAGCCAATTTTGAATGACCCTCAATAAATTTGGTAAAGAGTAAGTAACTTACTTGTGTTGAATTTCATTGCTATAATCAAATTTTTAAGCCAGTAATGAACCATATAATCTAAATGGACCCTTTCTCATAAATTTAGTCATAAGAATCTATAGTAGGGCCTGACCGACCATATTGTGTTCTACATCTGTGAATAGAATTTAAAAATGTGGATTATTTTTAATAATAAAGCTATTTAGCTATTTAGTTTTTGCCTTAATTCCTATTTGCGTTTATTGATTTTTAAATCATTTTCTGAAGAGTACTTTATATGAGTACAAAATGATCACTACTAGAATCACCATTAACGACCAGACTTAAACAAAAAAAGTTCAAAAGCCCTATTCTACAGAAGGGTATACAAATTCAACCTTTGGGGATATAAATTGACAAATTATGCAACAATTCGGTTTTAGTGAGAATTAAAAAACGCACAATAAAGAGGTTTACAAGTATTTGTAATTGAAAATGTAATGAATTAATTTAAGTAATTATAACCTCCCAAGTCTGACTTTTATTTTTGTCGTCAAATTATTTGAATATATATAATAATGGATACCATAAACATTTTGTTTATAACTCCTTTTAGATTTTGATTCATAATTATAGTGGTTGTAGTGATTAATATTGACTGACACTGTCGACTATATTTTCCTACTAGTTTTGCATATATAAAATGAATGAATATATGATTTGAGTTTATGTTCAATCTTAAATCTACATCTCTATTATAGTTAAAATACCGGAAATACCAAGTTGTTAGAAGTGATAAAGGAATGAAAACAAATGTTTAAATATTTCAATCTTAAAGTTTACAAATACATGAATGAATAAATGAATGACAGACTGTATGGATGAATGAATAAATGTATAAAGGATTTTTTTTTTCTCTAAAAAGTAATGTCAGGAGGGAATTTTCCGAAAGCAAAAAAGAGAATACAATGATGATTTGTTACTATTGTTGTCATATGTAAAGCCAGGTGATTGTTTGAATAAAATGTAGTAAAAATACATATATTATAAGTCAAATATCAAACTCATGTTTTATAGAACAACATTTGCTTGAACACCGTCAATGAGAATTTCATTTGTGCAAAGTGCATACTTAACATTACTAAGATGATAGTTATTTTTTTTTGCAACAGGCAAGTCTTTTTTATAAACTTTAAGTATTTAAAATTTCATTGTATAAAAATTTATAAAAATAGCTAAACCTTTAAATATTTGTCTAAATATTTTTCATATAATTTTTTTTTCTAAATAATTTCCATCCGAGATTCAAGATAATATGCTACGTAAATTACGAATTTTAAAGGCAAGAGTAACGAGATAATTTTTTTATAACATTATTAACAGTTATAGACATTTTTTGTTTGAATATAAGGCAACCTCCGGTAGAACAATTGTGCTTTTATTTTACACATTTTAAATTTATTTAACAAAACTTTGTTTCATGAATGCATTTAGTAAAAAATTACACAAATACTGAAACTTCCGTTTGTCTGTGACCATGGTTTATTTTCACTAATTTACTAATTAGCGATTTCACACGTTACACTTTTTTAAAGTGATTTCACTTAACTTGTCAATAATAACATTTAAGGAGACAGTGAGGCTTCAAATTATTGTGACAACTAAAAATTTTCATTGTGATAGATAGATAGACAGACAGACAGATAGATAGAAAGATAGATAGATAGATAGATAGATAGATAGATAGATAGATAGATAGATAGATAGATAGATAGATAGATAGATAGATAGATAGATAGATAGATAGATAGATAGATAGATAGACAGATAGATAGATAGATAGATAGATAGATAGATAGATAGATAGATAGATAGATAGATAGATAGATAGATAGATAGATAGATAGATAGATAGATAGATAGATAGATAGATAGATAGATAGATAGATAGATAGATAGATAGATAGATAGATAGATAGATAGATAGATAGATAGATAGATAGATAGATAGATAGATAGATAGCTATAGTATAAAATGTAATTAAATCCATTTCTTTACAAAATACGTAATTTATTTGTAGTTTTCATTAAAATTTTAATTTTTAAATTTATTTTATACTTCACCATAATTTTCGTCATAATCAATTTAAAATTGATAATAAACCCAAAAAAATAGGTTTCATAATACATAAATAAAAATTCTTCAATATATTTTCACAACAAATTTTATTTTGTATTAAAGGCAATGAAACTCTATTATTAGTACAAAATATTGTAATGTAAAACCACCTTTACTAATCATTTCGTATTTTCACATTTAAATTTACAAAATAATTTTTCTTTTGTTTCAAAAATTTCTTATCACACTGCTAATGATACAACCATATGTACTAAAGCTATTTAAATTGTTGTTTTTACGTTCATTAATCTGCATTTGTGTAATTTCAATTATTTTAATTTTGATTTTTATCATGCGAAAATTGCAGCCACTAAATTTGGGTTGCTGTTGCAGCAATGACACTGATGGTGCAGCAGTTGATGTTGTGTCTGTCTGTCTGACATTAATTATATTAAATAAGTTGAACACAAGTATAAATATATGCAATAGTCTGGCTCAAAGAAAAAAATATTTATCACTTTTCCGGTGTTTAATAAAAAATTTGTAATATTTTTTTAGTAATTAAAAAAAAATATTTTTAATTTTAAATATTTATACATAAAATTAATATTACTCACAAAATATTCTTTTTTATTGGGACGGGTATATTGAACACAAGTGCAAATAACAACGAGTGTGTTTAAATGTACTCATGTATACTTTCTTCGTTGTTTAAATTTAATGAAAAAAAGTTAAAATATTTAGCCTTTTGTTAAATTATTTTTCTGTTCTTGTTGGTTCCATGTTCTGGTTTAATTTTGTGTAATGAGCAAATAATTGCAACACATATGTATATATGTACATACAATTTATACAAGTCCATTGTACAACAAGTTTAACTGAAGACAATTACACAGACTCATATGTTAAATCATGCAATATATACAAACTCCTTATTATACATACTATGTATGTAGAAATTAAGTTTAATTTTGTAGTGTCTGGTTTTTAAATGTACTTCTATATGTACTTATATAGTAGAGTGGCGCGGCTTGCCGCATAATTATACCCTACCACTACTATTGGATTGATAGAACTTGAGTGTCTGCCAAATAAAGACCTCCAATATTGAGGTCTTTATTTAGCAGATTTACCAGACATCTATGAGATACCAGACAGAGTTAAGTACTCTGTCTAAATGCACCTCTAAAAGGCACATCGTTTCTGGGTGATATGTAGGAGAACCATATTCATGTCATGAAATGAGACCTCGGTTTTACTAAGACACATTGCCTTTATAAAAAAGTAATTAGACAAATTCTAAGTTATGCTTCAATAATCTGGCGACTTAAATCTCAAACTACTACAGGGATTTCACGTACATGCTACTTATTTATAAGTAGTGCCATTATAACTGCATCAACCAAGGCTACGGAAACGTTGTTAGAAATTTCACCCTTAAAAATATAAGTATATAGGATATGACACGACACTTACAACAGAACGGCTCCAAGGCGATCACGTCATCAATATTTACTAGAAACATTTTAAGGCTATATACGATTATCGTAGGTATTCTCACTTCGGAAACTGAACTGAAACTTTAAAACACTTATTCCATACTGTGTCATGGTCTGGCGGAACTTTAGAGCAAATACCCATAGGAATTCGTTGCTGCATGGATGGCTTTAAAGCTAAAGGACAAAGCGGGTTTATATATTGAAGATATAGAGACTATATTAAACATTGCCTACCGGGTTCCCATCCGGTGCATATTTCCTTGATGAAAGATCCTAATCTTGCCGGAACTATTGGTGATGTCAAATGTCTCAGTCTTTTCTTGGAATGATTTGACATGGGGACGAACTAAAACACTTCATAATCTAGTACTACGGGGGGCCAGATCTACGAGCAGTCTTTGTCCTGGCTGGTCTGTTGGTTGAGGTTTTTTCGATGAAATTTAAATTTTTGGTATAAGTTTCTTTGGATATCCTGAGTTGTATCTGTGAAAATGTCGGAAAGATGAAGGGAGCGATGGTAGAAGTTGTAATACCTTGATCTTTAATTTATCAGAGTTTTTCCTTCATGGCTGAGTTGGTTGTGGCCACTGAAATAAGCGTATTAAATATAGGTCAGTGTTTTTTTTTTTTTGGAATCACCTATTAAGTCTCAAAGGTTGCCGAAACATTAAAAACTATCTCAGTAGTGTGGCTGGGCGACTTTAAGAGGTCCAGAAATGTATTCGGGTGAGTCTTTAGATGATGAGAATGTTTGTAGGCCATTGCTCATAGCATCACCAGAAGTTGGGTCCGCCTCTTCTATCGACCCTAGTAATAGCCTTGTCCTTTGTCAGTGTTTGATTTAGCTATTATGGCAAGAGATTGCATAGCTCAAGTACAAACACGGCATATGTTCACGGAAAGCAATGACGTATGGCGTAAATTGGATTAAAACAAAATATTATTCCAGCAGGGTTTAACATATATACTGACAGTCAGAATATAATTAAGGTGATGTCAGGTGATAAGGTTATATCTAATAAAGTATTGGAATGCAAGAAAATTTTAACTAAATAATATCTTAGATATAAGTTTTACATCTAATAAGTACCAGGGCACTCGGGAATAGTCGGCAACGATCGATTCTACTAGCTTGAAAGTTAGTTACCCTGACGAACGCAAAAATCTTTGACGTAGCGAGGGCTACATTATAGAATACTGATACAGTGGATAGGACCACAATGATGCTATGTGGTAACCACAACAAAAACTGGATTAAAATTAGCAAGTGGACACTCAATTAGCAAGTGGACACATAGAATTACATGTATTACTATACAAAATTGTACGTTCTGGTTCTGAAAAACTTTCTCTACCATTGTCGCTGAACGGTTTGATATTTTCTGAATAGTACAATTTGGATTCCTTAATTTATAGTATATTTAATATTGAAAACGTTGCGACAGCAATTTTTTTGTTGTCTAGTGTAAATTTGTTTATTTAATTTTTCTTAACGCATTCAAAACCAACGGTTATCCACCCACTTATTGATTGATAAGAAAACTACCTAAAAAGGTACTACGTATTTTGTTCTTTTGTTAAGAAAATTTTTCAAACTTCAGCAATTACAAGGAGATTTACTTAGGCCATAGAAAATACTATCGTTTTACTTTATTAACTTTTTACAAGTTTCTCTTTTTCTCCATAAAGAAAAAAGTTATTTTTTTACACATTCACGCTTGTTTAGGTTTATTTTTTTTTTCACTATAAAAGTTTTGCTTAAATTTTAAATAAAACAAGTAAGAATGTTTAGTCATACATGTGTCGACTAAATAACAGCCTACACCAGTGAGAATGTTAAAAATGTGGATTAATGAGACCTTATAAAGAATATTGTGTATTCCTATCTATGTCCGTATGTCTGTCCGTATGTTGAAATTTCTTTTCAGAAAACTCCAGATATTTATATCGAATCTTCAATAAATCTATCATACAATATTTATAATCTATATATGTATATATAAAAGAGTAGTATATATAAAAGAGTATATATAATCTATTTATAAGGAGTAGAGTAGAGAAATTTTGACAGTAGATGTGTTTTTGTTTATGTAGATCCACTAAGGAGGGATTTTTTGAAATTTGTACATTTACAAAACAGTATTAGTGATACAATATTAGTGATACAAGAAAAAAATTTAAATGCACCTGTATCTACTCTTAAAATTAGCAGATGAATGTCTGGTACTTTTTTGAAATTTGTACTTTAAGGGGTAAAAATGTGCAACAAAGGGGATTTTGGTACCTTTTTTGGCCCTATATAACTCCCAAATACATCTCCCAAAAATATGAGACATTTCGTACTTTTTTAAAATTCAGTCCTTTTTGGGTGTAAAGGAGAGAAAACTGTATTTATGCTACTTTTTTTTAGCAGATTAAGAAAACTTTTTCGGTTTATTGAATTATTCCTATTAAATTATGGACTAACTCTGTAATATTTTTGGTAATAAAATGTTTGCTATTTAACTGGGGAAAAAAGTATAAAAAGGGAAAAAACTGGAAATTTAATTTTATTCAAACACATTGAGCCAATGTTTTTAAGAATTGAAAAAAGTAGTTTATTTATTCACACAAAATAAGCTAAGGCCCATATAAACCAAATTCGAGTAAATTGTTTGGTACTTTTTGAAAGCACTATTTTCTGGAACAAATGAATCGTTTGAGTTTTATCTGTGATATGTAGATTTAAATACGGAATATTTTGTAAACTTAATTCTGAAAAAGTATATTTCTAAGCGAAAAGGGAAAAATATGATTATTAGACATACATGGTCCTCTTTGAATAAGATTCTTTAAGAGAGAACTTTTTAGTACTTTTTATATCATAAATGTTACTTTTTTAATTTTCTAAAATATTCAACTTGAGAACATTAATATTAACATACACATGCCTTGACTATTCTTCAAATGCTACCTTTTAGATTCTTTGTAATGGTTAATCGGAAAACACGGCCCTTATTAAATGAGAATTTATTGAGAGAGATTTTTGTATTTTTTCGTTTTTCCGATGGTACTTTTTGATATTTTTACGATATTGAACATAGATATTGAAATTGAAATTTAAAATGCAGGGGCCTTACTTTTGGTACTTTTTCATTCATTAAAATTATATTTTTGGAATTGTATTTAATATTGAACACAGAAACATACAATTTTTGATTAAATGATAATCTTTTTAAGTTATTTCATAGTACTTTTTTCAAATAGTACTTTCGAAATTTTCTATAATGTGGAAGCTAAATGAATGAAACTATAAATACAATCTTCTTACTGAATGCGAATTTAATTACGTACTCATAGAAGGATATTTTTTGGTACTTTTTCGTTCCTTAAAATGTACTTTATAAATTTTCTAAAATATTGAACCCATCGTTTTCTTAAGCTACGTTCACACCTATCAAATGTTTGACGAAAATGACGTGACCACTAAAAAATCTACATTTTGATTTCCTTAAAATATATATTTATTTGCATAAACATAATATATCTTTGACGACTTCAGTTCAGAACCTCTTTATTATTTGTTTCGACAATATTTGCAATTACAAAAATCATGTAGAATAAAAAATAAATTTACGAAAATTAGTGGTTACGTCTTTTTCATCAAATATTTGATAGGTCTGAACGTAGCTTTAGTTTCTACATGAGCGTGTTTGAGGCAGACAGACAGACATAGCTTAATCGACTCAGAATTTCATAAGAACCCGGAATATATATGTATATACTACTGTTGGGTATTAGATGAATGCTTCCTGGTGTTACATACGGAATGACAAACTTATATATACCTTCTATCTACATTGATGGTGGAGGTTTTTCAGGTTAGAAAAAACTCATTTTTTCACTTCTATGGAAATTTTATATTTATTATATTTTTTATTAATCGATTGAGGATTTAAAAGGCTATTGACATTTTCCTATGATTTTTTAGATTTTTTGAATTAAACCCCTGAAGCATTTTCTTGAAATAATTAGAAAATTCAACTTAAGTATTTTTTCCTCGTTACCACAGTATTGTAAATGGATGAGTATGTAGAAATGTATAACAAATATTAAAAGTTAAAAATCAAAGAAAAAAAATTGTGTGATTTTCCCCGGCATTTAGTGTTTTGTTTATGCAACATTGACTCTTGAAAGCACGTGCTTTAATTCTTTTTAAAACAAACATAAACTTACTACAAATCTGTTGTTATCGTCGGCAGGTACTTTTTTGTTTAAGTATTTGTTTATATTTTTGTGTTATGTGTGTGTGTGAGAGTCCTTTTTATACATTTTATTCTCATTTTAATTTGCCCTACAAAGTGGTGAAAATATCCTTAGAGAGAGTGTTGTGTTGAAGAGCATAACTAAGAGAATTGTACAAAGCGCAAGTACAGACAGTTCGATGTTTTCGATGTTTTTTTGAATGTAAGCTAATAGGATAACAATAAATTTAATAAAAGATTTAAAATATTTTTAAAGGAATGTAAATTTTTTTCTGATTAAAAATATTTTTTTTAAATAAAGATAATATTTTTAATTTTTTCTTTTTATTTTGTAATTTCTTTTTAAAGACATTTTCCAAAACTTTGTTTAAATTTGAACCTGCCTCAATGTTTGTGTGTGTTTGACATTGTTATTGTTCGTTTAAAATTCTATGTTTTATTTTGATTTGTTGTTGGTAGTTTCACTTTTTAAACCCATTTCCCTAGTGGCTTATAAACACACTTCGTATTCCTTTGTTTAGTTTAGTCATCGTCCTTTTTTGTTGTGTGTGTTTATTCAATGAATTTTCACCACAGTTACGAGTGCTTCTGATGCTTTGTTTCAATTTTAATGATGACTTAAATGTTGCCAGATATTGCTTTTATGACTTTGACCATTTTTTTACGAGAAATTTCCAAAATAAAATACATCTTATATTTATATTAAGTTTATTGACAGACATCCTTATCAAACTGTGGTGGTTTTTGGAAATTGACTCAGTACCATCATTTACTCAAATTATATTCTTAACGAAGTAGCTTTATATATACAAACCCTACCCAACGTCCATTTTTTTCCAAATTACCGCAGGTATGTGAATGTATTTTATGCAAAATTTGAGGACCCTAGCTTCAAAATTTCTCCGATATTAAATTTGTTGTATTTAATTCACATGAGAGTACTACGGCAATGACTTCTACTCCATTAGTTTTCCCCCAAATGTTTGCATGATTAGCTGTAGGTAATACTCAGACGGCCCCAATTTCTACTCCACTAATTTTCCCCAAATCTTTACATGGATACTTAAGTTGTTTGTGAAAAATTTGAGAGTTCTAACACTAGTTAATACTTAATACTCAGATATTAAAAATGTTTGATTATATTTCATATGGGAAATGTCACGCCTCTTTGTTGCACTTCTTTTAAATGTCTACATGCATGCTTTTTTATTTATTATTAGAGATGACACGCCTCCTATTGCTGCCTTTTTCAGCTACTTTATCTTTAATTCTCAAGGAAGGTGCCACACCGTCTACTGCAAGACCGCCCATTTTTGCTCTTTTAACTATCAACTGTACTTAGACCACAAATTTTGTCCCGAAGTGTTTATGTGGTTTTAATATGTGATGAGAGAGATATATGAGAGTTTTTATAATCATTTTTTGTGTAGGTGTGGCTTTTCGCCTATTTGAAGTTTCGAAATAGAAAGTAGCCTAAGTATACATAACCTTTTAACAGATTTCAAGACAATTTCAAATATCGGTTACTTCTGAAAAAGGTCGACTGCTTTTTCCATTATCGGGGCTATGAGAGTAACTCGTACTACTACAACTGCTATCCGAGTAACTTACAGTGCAGACAACAGCAGACGATTTCAAATACCGATGGTTACTGACTAAAATCTCAATTTAAAGGAATTTCCAGTTTCTTTTATATCTCTAGCATGTTGAATTGCTCCCTTCGGTTGTGTCGAGTTTCTGCACATTTACAGATGGTTCCTAATAGGAAAATATTCTCAAAGAAATCTTTGTTGAGGGTTTTGGAATTCCTGGTCGAGGATGCTGAAATTATAGTCGGGGAGGACGACTATATAATACCCTACACCTGCTACAAAAAAATGTGATTTAGTTTTCATAATAAAACATTTAAGTTGAATTGTACCATGCCTCAGATATAATTAAACCATTTATTTATACCCTTCACCTTCGTGAGAAGGGTATATATAAGTTTGTCATTCCGTTTGTAATTTCTATAATATAATTTTCCGACCCTATAAAGTATATATATTCTGGATCCTTATAGGTAGCGGAGATGATTGAGCCATGTCCGTCTGTCTGTCCGTCTGTCTGTCTGTCTGTATGTTTGTTGAAATCAGTTTTTAGAAGACCCCAGATATCTGCGAGATCCGAATCTTCCATAATTCTATCAGACATACGACCGGCAAGAACGCTATTTAAAATCAGCAAAATCGGTCCATAAATAACGGAGATATGAGCAAAAAACCGAGACAACCTCTGAAAATTTCATATAAAATTTAGATTTTTTATTCATGCTCAGACAGAAACTGCAAAAAACAAAAACAAAATACATAACAATACGGTAAATATTGTTATTGTAATTTGTTTATAAAAGCAAAGCAGAGCAAGAGTAGCAGAGCGAGAGCAGCACTAATGTTTTGTTATTGGCTAGAAATATGAAATTAAGTATGTAGAGCCTGGATTAAGTGGTGGTTTCTGGTACTTTTTCGTTCTTCAAAAGGTATTTTTTGAAATTTCTATAATAATGAACCTAGAAACATGAAATTAAGTATGCATGGCCCGGATTAAGTGAGGACCCAAACAAGGGGAGTTTTTGGTACTTTTTCGTTTTTCAAAAGGTACTTTTTGCAATTTCTACAATATTGAACCTAGAAACATGTAATTAAGTATGTATGGCCCGGATAAAGTGAGGACCCATACAAGGGGACTTTTTGGTACTTTTTCGTTTTTCAAAAGGTACTTTTTGCAATTTCTACAATATTGAACCTAGAAACATGTAATTAAGTATGTATGGCCCGGATTAAGTGAGGACCCATAAAAGGGGACTTTTTGGTATTTTTTCGTTGTTCAAAAGGTACTTTTTGCAATTTCTACAATATTGAACCTAGAAACATGTAATTAAGTATGTATGGCCAGGATTAAGTGAGGACCCATACAAGGGGACTTTTTGGTACTTTTTCGTTCTTCAAAAGGTACTTTTTGCAATTTCTACAATATTGAACCTAGAAACATGTAATTAAGTATGTATGGCCAGGATTAAGTGAGGACCCATACAAGGGGACTTTTTGGTACTTTTTCGTTTTTCAAAAGGTACTTTTTGCAATTTCTACGATATTAAACCTAGAAACATGTAATTATGTATGTATGGCCCGGATTAAGTAAGGACCCATAAAAGGGGACTTTTTGGTACTTTTTCGTTTTTCAAAAGGTACTTTTTGCAATTTCTACGATATTAAACCTAGAAACATGTAATTAAGTATGTATGGCCAGGATTAAGTGAGGACCCATGAAAGGGTACTTTTTCATTCTTCAAAAGGTACTTTTTGAAATTTCTATAATATTGAACCTAGAAACATGTTATTAAGTTCGTATATCCCGGATTAAGTGAGAACCAGTAAGAGGGGACTTCTTGGTACTTTTTCGTTCTTCAAAAGGTACTTTTTACAGTTTCTACAATATTGAACCTAGGAACATGTAATTAAGTTTGTATGGACCGGATTAACTGAGGACCCATAGATGGGGACTTTTTGGTACTTTTTCGTTCTTCAAAATTAAAAATATATATTTTGAAATTTCTATAATAATGAACCTAGAAACATGAAATTAAGTATGCATGGCCCGGATTAAGTGAGGACCCAAACAAGGGGAGTTTTTGGTACTTTTTCGTTTTTCAAAAGGTACTTTTTGCAATTTCTACAATATTGAACCTAGAAACATGTAATTAAGTATGTATGGCCCGGATAAAGTGAGGACCCATACAAGGGGACTTTTTGGTACTTTTTCGTTTTCAAAAGGTACTTTTTGCAATTTCTACAATATTGAACCTAGAAACATGTAATTAAGTATGTATGGCCCGGATTAAGTGAGGACCCATAAAAGGGGACTTTTTGGTATTTTTTCGTTGTTCAAAAGGTACTTTTTGCAATTTCTACAATATTGAACCTAGAAACATGTAATTAAGTATGTATGGCCAGGATTAAGTGAGGACCCATACAAGGGGACTTTTTGGTACTTTTTCGTTCTTCAAAAGGTACTTTTTGCAATTTTCTACAATATTGAACCTAGAAACATGTATTAAGTATGTATGGCCAGGATTAAGTGTGGGACCCCATACAAGGGGACTTTTGGTACTTTTTCGTTTTTAAAAAGGTACTTTTTGCAATTTCTACGATATTAAACCTAGAAACATGTAATTATGTATGTATGGCCCGGATTAAGTAAGGACCCATAAAAGGGGACTTTTTGGTACTTTTTCGTTTTTCAAAAGGTACTTTTTGCAATTTCTACGATATTAAACCTAGAAACATGTATTTAAGTATGTAGGCCAGGATTAAGTGAGGACCCATGAAAGGGTACTTTTTCATTCTTCAAAAGGTACTTTTTGAAATTTCTATAATATTGAACCTAGAAACATGTTATTAAGTTCGTATATCCCGGATTAAGTGAGAACCAGTAAGAGGGGACTTCTTGGTACTTTTTCGTTCTTCAAAAGGTACTTTTTACAGTTTCTACAATATTGAACCTAGGAACATGTAATTAAGTTTGTATGGACCGGATTAACTGAGGACCCATAGATGGGGACTTTTTGGTACTTTTTCGTTCTTCAAAAGGTACAAAAGGCTTTAAACACATCATGGTGAAGGGTATATAAGATTCGGCACAGCCGAATATAGAACTCTTATTTGTTGTTTAATAAAACTGTGGACATTTAAGTCAAATTTTGAAGGGGGCTTTATAAGGGCTAGGGTCAAATAAGGCTCTATAATTATTAAATTCATTAGGGTCATCAAGGCAAGTATAGAACTTGGTTTTGCAGCTTTTTGTTGAGATACGAATATATTAATAATAATTATGAATTTAAAACCCCTATTCGGCATGATCACTTGTATGGGGGCTGGGTAAAATAACGGACCGATATTAACCATATTCAATATTCTAAACCATATTCATATTTTTCTATAGAAGCGTAGACAAACTACGCTACTATAGAAGAATATGTGCCAAATTTCATTAAATTATCTCCAAAATTGCGACCTGTAATTTGATTACAAGGTTTACAAGCCCTATTCGGGGGTTCAGTTGTATGGGGGCTAGGTGAAATAATGGGCCGATCTTAACCATTTTCAATAGGCTTCGTCCCTGGGGCAATAGAAGATCATGTACCAAATTTCATTGAATTATCTTCAAAATTGCGTAGTTTGATTACAAGGTTTACATGGACGGACAGACGGACGACAGACGGACAGACGGACAGACGGACAGACGGACGGACGGACGGACGGACGGACGGACGGACAGACGGACGGACGGACAGACGGACGGACAGTCTGACAGACTAACGGACATGGCAAAATCGACTCAGAAAATGATTCTGATTGGTATACTTTAAGATGGGTATATGACCTATGTATATAATTGTGCGTTACAAACATCAGCACAAACCGAATATACCCTCTCCACTAAAGAGGTGTACGGTATAACTAACGATATACATATTTTATTATAAATCGACTTAAAAGAGGACCACTTTGGTGGACTAATAGATGTGGACCCCTTGGGTCAACAATATCATCAGCGGCAATAGTATGAGGGATAATGATTACTCTCTCAAAGTTTTTATCGATTAGGAACAAGTTGACTTCGAGGTGTTATAACGACTCAAGTAAATCCGATTATATCATTATATTTTAATTTTCGGACTTCTTAGTTTCTTTAAAGTTTGTCAACTAGAGTAATTTGTGAGATTTAGGAACACTAAAGTGAAAGAGTATATTGACGGACTGTCCACAATTTGATAGAGTGAATAAATTTTTTAAACGTATTCTCAGAAAAAAAGGCTTAAATGATGTTAAGAGACAATTCTCTTCGTGTGACTTCATTTTTGCAATTCCTAAAAACATAAATCCCATAAACTGGCAACTTTGTATGACAATCGAATGATAACAATAAACTAAGATACTTTTAACACTAAACATACTGTCGCTACAGTGTGTATTGCTGCAGCTGTGATGTCGGCAATAACGGTAGTTTGTCTTTGACAGTTAAATCAGTATGATGTTAAACGTAATGCGTAACGGTTGTTGTACTCGGATGGAAAAAATATAAATTCTAAAATAAAAACAAAATAATTTTACAAACAAAAACATATAAAGAAAACATGAAAAATCGTTTAAAGGATAAAAGAAAACGAAGAAACGAAAATTAAAATATTAAAATAAATTAAATAATAAAAAAATTAATAAAAATATAATTTATAATATAAAAATAAATAATTAAATAAATTAGTGGCTAAAATTAATAATAAATAAAAATTATTAAAAAAAGTGCTTATTTTAAGTTTAATATATAAAAAAATAATAAAAATTTAAAATTCTATTAAAAATATAAGAAATTCTAAAATTAAATAAATGTTAAGTAAAAGTTTAAAAAAATAATTATAAAAATTTCATTAAGTAGATTAATTAAAAATATATATTTACTTTAAACTTTGTTTACAATCTAAAAGTGCATTTTATATTAAAAATGAAATTAAATGGAATAAAATATTAAAAAAATATTTATTAAAGTGTTTAATAGAAATTAAGTAAGATTGTTTAAATCATTTTACTGTAATATCAATTAACCTCCACCATTAAATCTGCCACGAGCTAAATACTTGGGATTAAATCAAAAATTATATGTAAAGTCATGTTACAATGGAATTATTTGCAATGGAGTCTTGAGTGTATATAAAGTTGATTAATTGTGACAATTTAATTTGCGTACATATCAAGGATTAAATAAAATAAGAAGAAATTTCGGAGCAATTTTTAAAAGTTTTTCTAATTTGTATTGTTTTTAAATTTATTACACAATTTAAAATTAGTAGGAAATATTTTAGTAAATTTTGAGCTTTATATGTATAAAGACATATATTTCCTATATAGGAGTATAGATTTCAAATATTTTAATTTGCCAATTTAGGTCAAGATTTTTTTTCGAATTATATTATTATGCTGGGGGTTACTATGGTTACTTGATAAGAAAGAAAAATTGCTTAAATCTGTATATGATTTGAAAACTTTTCTTTTTGAATCAAAATACGAAGTAATATCCCAGTTTGAGAAGTATTTTGGGAAAAAGTATTAAAAAATGCTTTTGTTCAAAAATCACTCTAATGTCAAAAATTTTATTTGTTTGAAATAATTGACTGATTTTCATTAAGCCTGTATCAAAATAACTTGAAACTTACTAACAGTAGATTGAACACAAGGTTTATATGGATAGTCGGACAGCAGGATGAAGATGTCTTAATCGACTCAGAATGTGAAATTGATCGGTATAATATATGTTGGTTATAGAAACAATATTTTTTTTGCATTAGAAAAATAGCACAAACGAATAATACCCTTCCCTAATATAGTAGTGTAGGGTACATATATAAATGGTTTAGCCAACTTAATTAGTTTTCAAGTAATTCAGAGTCCAAAAATTAACAAAATTGTATGTGTTAATTTTATGTAATTCAAGTATAACTTATAACAAGTATGAATGTATAGTCGGGCGTAGCCGACCATATGATACCCTACACCAGTCAGTATGTTAAAAATGGAGATTATTTTAAAAAGAATAAAACATTTGATTTGTTTTTTAACTTTATTTCGGAATACTTTATTTTTTTTTTTGCAAAAAAAGAGATTTTTACAAGAAGGCTCAAAGGGGAGTAGGGGAAAAAATTGCCATAACATTATAAATGTTGGTAGGGGAAGTTAAGTCTACTTCAAAGTTATTTATGTAGAATTTAAAAGTGTTATTAGTGTTTGTAAGTGAATTTTTTACCTTTAAGTCATTTTCTGAAGGGGAGTTTGTATGGGGGCTAGGGTCAAATGAAGCCCTATCATTACAAAAATCACTAGCGTCATTTAAAGTTCTATAAAACTAAGTTTTGTCGACTTTTGTTGACATAATAGGTCATTGAAATTAATCATAAGACCAAAGGCTCTATTTGGGGGGTACGGTTGAATGGGGGCTAGTCGAAATGATGGACCATCATGAACAAGTTTGTGCATGATTAGAAAAACAAAAAACAAAATTTCCTTCCGATAATGTGCATAGTTGTCGCAAAGTTGTCTTTTAAAAGAAGTGAAAAAGGGAATAAAATGACTGAGCAAAAAATATCAGAAAATGTGCAGACTAATCTGTTAAATATCTAAAGGAATTTTATATTATTCGTTTAATTATCTGATGAAGTTACAAAAACAAATTCTCTTTAGATTATGTGCTGATTTATCGGATATTATTCCTAAGCCATTTAATATTTTACTTTAGAAAATGTGCAGACTATTCTCCTTAATGTCTAAAGAATATAGGAATAAAAAACAAATTGCCCTTCACCAATGTGCAGATTAATCTCATAATTGTCGTAACACTAAAATTGCCATTCGTCAGTGTGCAGACAAGTCTGATGTTAATTGTTTAATACTTCAGAAAATGTGCAGAAAAGTTTAATAAAAAGTTTGCCGATTATTCTGTAAAATGTCTAAAGGAAATTTATATTATTCGTTAAAAATTCTGATAAATTATAAGAAATAATTCAGAAAATTTCTGACATCAGACATGTCTGAAAAAATTGTTGTCACATACGTCTTATATGTGTTCGCACATTTGCTTAAACTGACATCAGTTTTTCGAAAGCACATTATAAGTAGTTAGACCTTAAGTTCCATTGACTATATATTTGTGTCTGAAATATTTTAAAATTTTATAATGTTACAGATGTTGCTAATATTGACCATCTCTGCCTATAGACTGAAACTTTAAGTTATAAAAATGTATTCTACAATATTCCGAATTTTTTTTTTTGAAACTATAGTAAAATTTTACCTTTGTTTTTAAACGATTAAATCTTGCGATTAAATCTGAACTTATAATTTTTCTTATGCAAAGTTGTTAGAAAAAGCATTACTGACAATATTTCAAGACAAAATTTGTAAATTGACACAGTTATTAGACATTTTCTGCACATTTTACTACCAACGTTGGAAGATCTAATAACCGTGAGACAGACAGATATCAGAAATACCTTTTAAACAAACTATATAATTTCAAAAAAGAAAATACAGATAAATAAGATGTATATTATCATATTCTTGAATTTTATTTACATAGCAAATATGTCAAAAACGTTGAAATTTACAGCAAAAAAAAAAAAATATTTAAATTTTAAATTTAATTTTAAATGCACTGTACCTTGAGTTGTAGCATCTTCAAATCTTTAGAAGCCTTTTATTTACACATGTAAAAGGGTTTTTTTGAGCTTAAAAGGCCTAATTTTATTTCTTATATTATTGTCAGCGGTGTCGAATGAAATCATGACAAATATTTGATGTTACGCATACGTACGGGTGTACTGGTAATAATTTTATAATTTATCAAATATGAATATATATTATATTTGGTAGATTTATTTCTTAAATATTAGCAGTTATTTTTAAACAATTAGATTTATTAAATCTAAATGTTAGTTCTTGCACTCCTCCGGTAGGTTAGTGGTTAGTGTTCTAGTCTGGTAGACCGGAGGTGGTGGGTTCGATTCCGACCTGAGGTACTGGTTAGGAAGCGCACAGCAGGCCCGATAGAGGCCTAGGTGTATTTCTTCGGATTTGATGTATATATGCACATCCTCCTTTCAAACTAACTAACTAACTAGTTCTTGCACTCTACACCAGATGGATAAGGCAAAAGGTTTTAATCGTAGTTAAATAAATTTCAGCCTCCAAAGATAGTTTTTTTCTTTAAATAAAATAAATCCAGTGATTAAAAAAACCCCCTATTGTTTTTGTTGTTTGACGGCATTTGGTTGGATATCACTGTGAACACATATGCATTTTATAAATTTTGTCAGCGGTGTCGTATGATATTACACTATTTCATGGTACGTATACGTACCGTTGCACTAATAACACAGGACAAATTTTGAATCCAATTGCACTGAATTTAATGAACTTTAGAATTTACACACAAACCAATTAGCAGCAAAATAGTTAGGAGCTCGTTTTAATTATGACGTTTATAAATTTTAAAAGATAATTAAGACATAACCGAAACCTTGCTGTTACGAAATTCATAAGTTGACAATGATTCTGTAATTTCAGAAATGACTCTGGTAAATTAAAATGATCGATTATTATATAAAAACAAAAATCGAAAATACTTAAAACAGATGGTTCAACTCCAAATGGAGACCATAAGATCCGTCGTTATTTATTTCGCAGACTTGTCTATAGAAAAGTATACTATCTGTCATTCGGACTAGTTTATTGATTGACCTGTGGAATATGGACTAGTCTATTGGCTGGCTTTTGGTTGGAATTTTCAGTTTTTTTTTTTTGTATTTGGTATATTTGGGAAAATGGGATATCTCGGTGATATTTTGTAGTAATTATAAAATGAATATGTAATTTTAATGGATTCATTATTGATCTTCGGAAAAAAATCCCTTGTAATATGAATGAGAGAGTCTATCAGAGAAGATGTCCGTTCCTTACAGGTATAGAAACACACAACATGCCTGATTGGGTCATTGTGTATTTTATAATATTTGATGTATCAGAAGGTTAATAGTAGGTGTCACAGGCCTGATAAAGGCCTAGGTGTATATCTGCGAATGTAACATATGTATATCCTCCTTTAAAATGAACTAAATTACAATTTAGTCTGTCCATCAATAGATGGACAGACGTATGTACATATGCACATTAGAGTGTCCCGAGAATGAGCCTTTTTAAGGATTTCATGTATGAATACTCCTCGATGCGTACTAATGTACTGAACTCGAGAAAAATAAACTTCAAAACCAGACTTCAATATATATCAGATTATATAATTCGATATGTTTTGGATAATTTTTGATTGATTCATTGCTTAATGAAATATTGTGTTAATATTCGAGTGGAAAAATATCGACCAACAAATTTTGGGTTTAAAATTGCTTCGAAACGTCGACGTACAAAATCTGTTTATTATCAACTTGAGTTTTTAAAGTACGTTTTACAATATTTATAATTTGGAAGTCCGGGTGCCTGGTGGTTCCTCTAGGGACCAACTAGGTTTTTTTTTCTCATAACACAGGTAAATACTACATGAAGAAAGTTGTAGAACTTAGTCATCTAATCATTTACTAAGGGTCTACGATCAATATTACATATAAACAGATTTTTAAGATTAATTTCTGTGTAGTAAATAAAAAATTGTCTACATTCCATGTCTAAAATCAAACAAACGATGATGCATCTTTCTGTCAGTAATCTCAAAGTTGCAATGCTTTGTCGCTAAAAAGAATTATCGTAAATTGCATTTTCAATTATAAATTTTTTAAAATAAAACAATTCGTGTCAGCTAAATAGCTTTTATAGTGGAGGTTTAATTTGAATTGAACTCCATTAAAAAAAGAATCATTTAATAAAGGATATAAATATTTTTATTTTTCAAATCTATAAAGGAACAAGTGAATAGATAGATCCCTTAGAGATTTTTATTAAAAAATTCCAACTTTCTTTTCTTGCAGGTAATTTATCAATGTCATAAAAATATAACTAGTATACTAAACTGTGTAAGTGTTTTTATATAAAACAACAAAATAGATATATTTTAAAATAATATAAAATAACAACACTTAATATAAATGTGAAAAAAACCAAAAGAAATTTAAAAAAATATTGTGTAAGCCTCTTTAAAATACACCAGAGGTTTACAATTTTTTCTAAACCGTAATACTTAACTAAAAAATAAAATATTTTTTATTTTTTATTATTTGTTCCCTTTAAACATTCTACAAGAAAAAAAACAAGTGTATTAAAAAAAAGTGTTTGGGTTTTTGTGGCTTTTCCCTAATGAGACCTTAAGTGACTAATTATCATAAAATTCTACTACGGTTTTTTGCTGCAGTTTTCCACTTTAAGTTTCTACATAGAAAGATTCCCTGGGAAAAAATTTTCTATTTAGTTTTACAGCATATAAAAATATTTACTAAAAGGTAAGTTTCTATGTGTTTTTTTTTGTGTTCTATAAGATAAATATCATTAAAACAAAACTTTTTCTACACCCTTCACCTTCGTGAGAAGGCTATAAACATATTTTTAAGTTTGTCATTTGGTTTACAGTTTCTATTATAATTTTAAGACCCTATAGTAAGTCTTTAATGTCCGTGCCATGTCCGTCTACACGTCTGACCCTATGTCCGTCTTTCCGTTTGTGTGTATGAATGTCGAAGTGCTTTATGTGAATACCTGTCTATATCTTTTTGAACTACTTGGTGAGCTTCTTTGCAACTCTCTATTTAAGTATTGGAATTTCCGATCCACTATACACTCACTATACTCAAGTAATCGAGCTATCCAGTCGTTTGACATAGTGGGATCGGTGGGGAATAACTGGTGTTATGAGGCATGTAGAATCTTTCCCCGACAAGGAGCGAGCCCAACATCATGTAAAAATATCCTATTTATGCCACGTGAAATGTCATATCCCTACATATATTCTCATTCTCTAAAGACTCACCTTCATTCTAGATCCTCTTAAGTCGTTCAACCATAGTACTAAGGTGGCTTCTGTTGTTTCGGTAACAGCACCTAGGGGAGGTAATTGTTGGTGCAAATAACTCAGATTAATATTTAGACTAAGGTATTACAACTTCACAACGAACTCCAACGAAATTTCAACCATCACTATAGTCTTCCTTCCAACATCTCAATAGTTACAATTTATGAGCTATTCTGTCCATCAGTTACAGATATCCGATGGTACATCTCTACCCTACACATACCCCACCCATTATCAGCTTAATTGCAATATTTGATTAATTCACAGCCTTTGTCTGTGTTGTTTCTAGAAACTAGTATCTGTAACAGAAACTTATCCAAAAAATTTATATTTCACCGTGTATCAATCTTTTACCCAAGCACCCCCTTCCATCGAAACCAACTGACCCTCAAAATTCTGCTTTACATAATTGCATGAATAGATCAAGTATACATTTGACATCACCAGTTTATAGGCCCGGTAAATAATGAAGTTCGTTCATCAAGGAAACATGTCCCCAGGAATGGCAGGGAGAGGGTATCATAAGAAATAAAATATAAGTTTGTTATTCCATTTAAAATTTCCATCATATAATATTCTTACCCTATAAAGTATATATAAGGGATCCTTATAGATACTGGAGTTGATTTAGTCATGTCCGTCTATCTGTGAGTATGAAGTCGAACTACTTTACGTAAGTACATGGAGTGTTGTCCTATCTCACGGTGGTACTTTTTCAACCACTGGGTGAGTAAAAAGTAAACAACTCACCACTGCTCCTTTGTGTATTTTACACGCAGGTTGCAATTTTTGTACATGGACTGGGCCGGTCCATGTATAACTACTTTGATCTAGTACTTGAGCTATCTAATCTCTGACTATTGCTGTCCCGTTGCTTAACTTCCGAGATGTTAAACATCACTTTCGTTTACAACCACGCAGATGGGATGGCCTCCGTCGATTTGGCAACAGCACCTAGAGACTTAACCGGTAGACGGAAGTATGAATACATATATCAAAAAAGCCGAGACTTTGTTCTTACTCACAGGGATAGAGTGTGGTAATTCTGATATGAACAGAGTTTGCTTTGAACATATCTGGACAAGGAAGGAAAATTCAATGGTATCATTTATATATGATATGCAAGGACAGACAGTAAGCTGTTAACACAAATTTATAGTCCCGGTCGACTAGAGGATTTGGTATGTAATATACTATCTACCCCCGGGTTGCAATACACCAAGATGGGGTCTGTCATCAAGAATAATATGCCCGGGGGGCTATCTGTGTGTATGTTTTCAGAAGACCCCAGATATCTGCGAGATCCGAATCTTCAATTATTCTCTTAGTCATAAGTTCGAAAATAACGCAATTTAAAATCTGCAAGATCAGCCCATAAATACCCTAGACATAAGCAAAACAAGTAGGAAAGTATAGTCGGGCATGGCCGACCATATAATACCCTACACCATGAGTATATTTTTACAATTTTTACTTTTATAAAATTTTTATTTTTTGTAAAGAAACTTTTATGTTGAATATTACCATAATTCCAAAATATTTAAGCCATTTATTGATAAAAAAAAAACTAAAATTTCTAAATGAGGCTTTATATAGGTCAAATATGGGCCGATCCTCGGTAAATTTGGGAAAAGATATATTTCTAAATAACAGTTAGTTTTGTTGAGTTTCATTGCGATACAAATGGTTACAAGTCAATTTTAGACGTTTAAGTCATTTTTTGAAGGGGGGTTTGTATGGGGGCTAAAGTCAAATATAGGCCGATCCTTACGAAAATCTGCAGTATCATTTATACTTATATAAAACTTATTTGTGCCAATTTTTAGAGAGATAGCAGAATATTTGACGTAACTATAGCATAAAAAGTTCAAATCGGGAGGTACGGTTGTATGGGGGCTAGGTGAAATAATGGACCACTTTCAACCATTTTCAATAGGCTTCGTCCTTGTGCCAAAAAACATGCTTGGTCCAAATTTCATCAAATTATCTAGAAAATTGCGGCCTGTACCTTGCGCACATGGACAGCCAGCCGGACAGACGGACGGACGGACGGACATGTCTTAATCGACTCAAAAAATGATTCTGATGATTCGATCGGTATACTTTAAGGTGGGTATTGGACCAATATTTTTGTATGTTATAAACATCAGCACAAACGTATAATAACCTCCCCACTATAGTGGTGTAGGGTATAAAAATCTATAAATGGCGGCTCGTATTTTACCCTTTACATCGGGTGTTGATCTTACCCACAAAAATCTTTATTTACCCGGTAAGTGTATTGGAAAATAGTGTAAGTAGTTACCAAATAATAAACCGGTTTCAGATCTCATTACCCGACTTTTCCGGATTTAAAACTGGTTTTACAGTTATTTTTATGTTTGCTAGTATATTCTCTTACTCAATGCCCAATTGAAAAGTAATTTTATCATTTTATCTGGAATGGTTTCCACACAAGTATAAATCTCAACATTTCTTGCAAAAAAAAAAACTTCCGGAATCGACTACGGTTAGAAACACACTCTAATTCCTTATTGGACATACGCTATAGATAATTGACTATAAATTCTATTAAAAAAATTCATTTATGTTATTGATAACGACAACTCATTACCAAGTAATGTATGAAATAACTATGTTACCTACAATACTCGTTACAAAAATTTGAAAATATTTAACTGGGTAGTAATAAACTTCGTATGAACTGTTTTTTAACTTCATGGTGAAGGCTATATAAGATTCGGCACAGCCGAATATAAAACTCTTACTTGTTTTCATATAAAAATATGAAAAAAAACATAAGATTCAGTTTTCCACCGAGCATTTACTACTACCTGAGATTGTTTATGTTAATAAAAAACATATATTTTTTTATTAACTTATAGTTGGTATTTTGTTATGAAGATTAAAAATATTTTAGAAACAAATAAAATATAATTTTTATGCACTTCTTGTTATCAATTTAAAAACAGCAAAAAAACTAAGCAGTTTTTTACGACATCAACTAGATTAAGTGACTTTAAAAGTTTTATTTGTTGAATACAGCTACTAAAAAGCAATTCGTTGTAGAATTATGAAATGTTAATATATTCTTTTTATAGTTTTTACTTAGTGCTAGATTTAATTTGTATTAAAAAATGTTCTTTTTTTATGGAGAAATATTTTTGTTAGTGCTGGAAATTTGTCCTTTAATTACAGCTTGTCATGTTCTACATAAAGTTTTTCGAGAATTATATATTTTTTCGAACTTTGATCCGATATTCAAGCGAATTATTGAGATTAGCGTTAAAAGTCAAAATTTTGCTCACATAGTATATTCATTAGATATGGTTTAGTCAAAATACTAGTATATTGACTAATCCATAGAATATGTTTAAATTGTGAAGGATTTCAATAACAAAAGGAAAAACTTTAGTTGTAGACCATATGGTCCATCGTGATTTACATAGTCAATAGAATAGTTTACAAACTGGTGTATGGACTATAATAGTTTTAGGTTAAGCAGGGTTTTGTGACAAAAAAAGGTGCAACTCCAGTCGGAAACCATAAGGTCATTTGTGATTCACCTCATAGACTAGTCTGCAGAATAGTTAACTAACTTGTATGTGGGCAAGTCTATTGCTTGGTTTGTGATAAATGGATTAGCCTTTTGGCTGGTTTATTATCGGTCTAAGGTCTAGCCTTAATACGGAGGTATTTGGTATATATTTTTTACCTATAACACTTTAATATAAAGGGTGTACTAATCGGTTCAGAAACATTTTTGTGTTGGTTAAGCTATGTTCTCATCACCTTGTAATCAAATTATACTATAGTGGGGAGTATTAGGCGTATGTTCTAATAAATATTTTTCAATAACTTACTGAGCCGATTAGGCTTTGTCTGTCTGTCCATCCGTCAGTGCGTCTGTGTATTTATATCTAGCTTAAATTAATATTTCTATCCTACTATACTATAGTGGAGAGTATTAGGCGTATGTTCTAATAAATAGTGTTGGTTAAGCTATGTTCTCATCACCTTGTAATCAAATTATACTATAGTGGAGAGTATTAGGCGTATGTTCTAATAAATAGTTCTCAATAACTTACTGAGTCGATTAGGCTTTGTCTGTCTGTCCATCCGTCAGTGCGTCTGTGTATTTATACAAACCTTGTGCGCATGCTAAAGGTCGCAATTTTTAAGATAATTTGATGAAATTTGGAACGTACGCCTTTTTTGGCCCAAGAATGAGAAATATACAACCAGTCCCATAAGCCCATAATTATGTTTTATTTCATCAAAAAAAACTTGGTTTTATATAAATCTAAATGATACAAAGTCCCCTTAAAAAATACTTTAATGACTTTTATAAAACTCGCCAATAAATTTAAACGATATCGGCCGAATTTTTGCCGATTTGGGAATTTTACCTCTTAACTACTCCCAAAGTAAGTTGAAAAGTAATTAGAATTAGAAGAAAACACTACTTCCTTTTCTACTACAAAGAGTACTTATTTTTGTTCGTAATGTCCCAAAAGAAATCCTCTATTTTTCGGCTGATAATAAGTTGTTTTGTAAGTTGACTTATTTATAGAACAATTTATAAAAAATGAAAAAATAAAAAGCCGAAACAAACAGGGCTTGAACTTTAAACCATCCGAATGCCAGTTCGCTACATACACCACCAATTAGCTGTCTTATTGTACATCAAATAATGGTTTTCACATATAAATACTATTTTCTTTTCTAAAAATAGACATTTGCTGAAGCGTAATAAAAAAGAAACAAATTGAAAAAAACAGCTGTTTTAAATTTTTGTTTATGTGTTTTGATTTTACCTACAAATTAAGTCAAAAAGTAGTTTATAGTCGCCTAGTAAGCAAAGTTTTGGGTAGCTCAAAATTATGGAATATTAAAAAGTATTTTTTTTTATAAAATTTAAGAAATATTCTTAACAAATTGTACTGAGTTAAGAAGATCTGTGGAAAATGTATTATTTAATTCATTTATATGCTTCGTTTCAGAATTATTCAATAAAGCTTAAAACTGCATATTATATTGCTAGTAATTATAAATAAAACTTCAAAGAAAGTAAAATATTTCCTTTACTTTTCCAAGAAACCTGGGCAACCGAATCTTTGTTAATATCTTCATAATGTTTTTACATATTTTAAAAATATATTTTTAAACTGTGTCTGTGTTCTGTAACTTTTGAGTCGACAAAAATTATAGAAAAATTTATAATAGTCTTGTTTGAAACAGGTTGAATACGCATAATTCAAATAAATTTTTATAAATATTAAGAAATATATATAAATCACAGAAATAAAAACCGGAGGACTAATATATTTCAATGTTTTTTCTTCTCGACTCAAAAGTAACAGAACACAGGCACTGTTTAAATATATTTTTATATTGTTTAGGTTATATAAAAAATTACATTAAAAATCATCATATTTTTTCGAAAAACGTTAAGAACATAAAGAAGATTTCCCTTTCCGTCTTTAATTTATATTAAACCAAGCGAAATAAGGCATTTGACTTGAATTAAATACGTTTACATTAATTTATTCTTATCCTTAAATTAGTTTAACATTGCGTATGAGTTATAAAAAATTATACTTTCCCTAATTACATATTACTTACACGCCACAGGGAGTTAATAGCAAAAACAATATTACATACATATGTATGCATGTAATTATGTAAATTCCCTCATATTCACACATACATAAATACATATTTTTCGTATATGTTAATATGCATATGTATGTATGTATAACGCAAGATATGTTATTTATAGAATTACACAAAATTACTTGAATGCTGTTCTTTAAGAGTCTTTTTGTTTACCTCTGAAAGTGTTTAAACTAATGGTTTCAATGAGAATATTACTGAACTGGGTCTTTGTCACGAATACATCTGCATTTTAGAACATTTTAAAGT
>NC_060954.1:38739177-38749030 GCF_022045245.1 Lucilia cuprina
TATTTTCAAATGATTTTTCTGTTCTGCTTAACAAAACAAATTACAAACTTTAAATATCGTAAATTTTATTTTTTAACCATTTCTCACTTCATGTTGCAATGAACAAAAAGAAAATTAAACTAAATTAAAGGTACAATAGAGCTTTAGCAATTGTTGAAATGTCTCTTGATGATAACATTACCATGACATTTAAAGTAAAAACCGTTGGCGTTGTCTAATTCTTCTTCTGTTGCTTTTTTTTGTGGTACAAAAATTGTTGTCTACGTGTTAATGGTCTTTTGCATACAATGAACTGTCGTCGGTGAGACAAAAACATTAATTCAATGTTCTTTTGTGTGGTTATTTTTAAACTTAGTGGTTGTGATAGAGGGTATATGTTTGCCATTTCGTGTGCTACATTAAGATATATATACAACTAAGATACTACAATATACATATATATTAATTTAAGATCCTTTTGAAATTCTGAAAAGATTTAACAATGTCCGTCTTTATGTCTGAGAGTATGTGTGTGTGTCTAGCCTGTGATGTTTATACTTTTCTTCATTACTATGACAAAATAAGTAAAATCGGTCAAAACATAATTACAGAGACCAACAATGAAAAACTTTTTAAATAAATTTCACTGATTTTCTGCTGATTCCGAATATGGAATGGTGGCTGATACGACCACCAACTTCCCACATTTTCATTTTTTAGTCCTTCTGTCTGTATACTTGTGTCCAAAATATAAAATTTTGTAATTTAATAGAATTTTCTATAGTGGCTTTTGGTAGGCTAGTGGTTAGAGTTCTAGTCTGGTAGACCGGAGGTGGTGGATTCGATTCCTACCTAAGGCACCTTTCAAACTAACTAAATAATAGAATTTTCTATAACTTTAATTTAAATTTTAATTAGTACACCAGTACGTATGCGTACCATCAAATAGTGTAATATCATACGACTTCGCTAGTTAAATTCTGTCAATTACTGTCGAATATTATTGCAATCAATTAAGTTAGAACAAGTATGAATTTATATTTTTACTTATTGTTGACAAAAAAGAGAGATTTTCTACAAGAGGGCTCATAGGGGAGAAGGGGTAAATATGGGCCTATCCTTATAAATTTTGGTAGATGAATTTACGTCTACTGCAAATCAGTCATGTAGATTTTAATCGTTTTAAAAGTAATTATAAGTTAATTTTGACCTTTAAGTCATTTTCTGAAGGCGAGTCTGTATGGGGGCTAGGGTCAAATGAGGCCCGATCACTATAAAAATTAGTATTGTCAATTATTGTTCTATAAAACTATTTTTTGCTGATTTTCGTTGACATTATAAAACATTTAACGTACTTATGAGCCTAAAGGCCCGATTCGGGGGGTACGGTTGTATGGGGGCTAGGAGAAATAATGGACCGATTTCAACCATTTTCAATAGCGATCGTGCTTGAACCAAAAAAGAGTGTGTGCAAAATTTCATCAAATTATCTTGAAAATTGCGACCTGTAGCGTGCGCACAAGGTTTACATGGACACACAGACAGACAGCCAGACAGACAGACAGATAGACAGACGGATGTACAGATAGCTAAATCGATTCAAAAAGTGATTCCGAGGCGATGGGTCTAGGACCAATATTTTTGGGTGTTACAAACTTCAGCACAAACGCATAATACCCTCCCCACTATAGTGGTGTAGGGTATAAAAATATGATTCAAGGCAAATTCAAGTACGAAGTCCAGTTTATGTAATAAGTATCAAAATTCGGTGAAAGACGGCAAAATAACAATAATATTACTTTTTAGACAAAATTAACCATAAAAAACTGTTTCATAATTATAGCGCAATCTTTATACTAAGTTGAAACAATATTGTTAAATAATTAAAAAAATTGCAACTTATTATTATGAAAGGACAGTTGTCTATACATCTAAATGCTATTTAATTTGATGTGACAAAAATTAAGCGATTATTTTTAGTTATTTTAGCTGAAATGTGTCTTGTAGTACTAGTAAATGGCTTTATGTCAAAATATGTCCCTAATTTGTCAAAAGACCAATTTTTTAATGGGGATAATATCTTGTTACATTGAACCTATAAAAGACATTTTAAAATCTTTTCTCAGGTAAACAACAATTTGCCAGATTTAAGATTTTAGTGATACAAATTGCAATAATTTTATCAAATTTTACTATAAAACAAAATTTAAGAAGTAATCCGTTAATATTTATTATCGTATTACATCGAGTTGATAAAGAATTTATAATCTAATTAATTAAAAAATAGTTTTCTTTCGAATTGACTTTTATTTTCCATATTTTGAAAATAAAATTATCATTTACTGAAAAAAACTATTACCATTTTAAAAAGGCCTATTTGAAATATTAAAAACGTTTAGTCCTATCGCACGAAATTTAGAAATTTTGAGTCTATCAAAGAAATTTTCTCATATAACATTGACGTAATTGTTATCAAATGTTTATAAATAATATTGTCATTGACCGATTGACGATAATACCTTCAGAATTTAAAATAGCTGCAAAATGCTAAAAAATAAATTTGATAAAAAAAATTCAAAATGTTCTCTACATTTAGGCAATTCAGTAATATCTGGGACAAAATGGATCTTAAAAAATAGCGTCAGAAGTAATTTGTCATCTTTAAACATTTCATATGCTTTAAGTTTATATGTAGACTATTAAACAGTGTATTCCTCTATGTCTGGAAACTACAGTTAGAATCTTAAAATTTTGCATGAAGAACTTTAACATCCATGTAAACACGAATGGGCGGATTACCAATAAGGGGCACCTCCCATTCGAACTTAATGTAAAAATTCGTTTATCTGGGCAACTAATAGAACTATATTCTTCAAATTTTCCTTGAATAACTTTTTCATTCCAGTGAACATTAGCAGAATAACGGGCGGACTTTCAGTGGTACTTCCCTTATGAATTAGTACCAACAAAATTTCGTATATCTAGAAAATTAATGCCGTAATTTTAAATTCTTTACATTAGCTAATCTAACATCATAAATAAAGGATACTGGGTTAATGTCGTCCGTCTTTCCGTTAACATTTCTTTGGAACTTTTCATTTAAGTTTTTACCTTTCAATTATCATGAAATTTGGTAAAAGTAATCTACGTACTAAGTAAATTAGGTCCTTCAAATTCTGCATAAACAGATGCTGTGCTTGTAAATCGAAATTCTAACATAAGTGATTTAATAAGAATTGCGTGGAAATTTTTTCGAATTGCGATAAAACGCAATAAAAATTCAGTTATTGTTAAAAATATATATAAATTTTTAATGTATTATATTGGGTATAGTTAGTATAGAAAAATATATTCACGTTTAAGGGTTAATTATATCCTACACCACTTTAGTGGGGAGGGTATATTGAGTTTGTGCTGATGTTCGTAACGCACAATAATATTGGTTCTATACCCAACTTAAATTATACCAGTCGGCTTAGAATCATTTTCTGAGTCGATTTAGCTATGTCCGTCCGTCTGTCCATCCGTCCATGTAAATCTTGTAATCAAACTACAGGCCGCAATTTTGAAGATAATTGAATGAAATTTGGTACATAATCTTCTATTGTCCCAGGGACGAACCCTATTGAAAATAATTGAGATCGGTTCATTATTTCACCTAACCCCCATACAACTGTACCCCTGAATAGGACTTGTAAACATTGTAATCAAACTAAAGGTCGCAATTTTCTAGATAATTCAAAAGCCTATTGAAAATAGTTAACACCGGTCTATTTTTTCACCTAGGCCCCATAGAACTGAACCCGGCAAATAGGGCTTTTAAGTTCATAATTATGTTTAATATACTCGTATCTCGAAAGAAGCTGCAAAACCAAGTTCTATACTAGTCTTGATGACCCTGATGAACTTTATAATTATAAGGCCTCATTTGACCCTAGCCCCTCTAAAAATCCCCATCAAAATTTTACTTAAATATCCACAGTTTTATAAAACAGTAAATGGCTTTAGTATATCTGAGGCAAGGTACAATTCAACTTAAATGATTTATTGTGAAATCACATTTTATTCGTATACAGGTGTAGGGTATTATATGGTCGGCCTCGCCTGACTATAACTTCTTACTTGTTTTAATTTGTTCGATGTCATCATAAAAATGGGTTTTTGTTAAAAAATTTTGCGAAGATTCACTACAAAAACTTCACAATAGGAAACATATATTTCACTTTTATATAAAATAGAATTATGTTAATCGAATTGATTGCTTGTTCCTCTAAATGCGAACGAACAAGCATTTTCTAGTTTTTTATTGAAAACAACAAATAACTACGAAAAATTGTTTTTGTTTTCAATATAAAATGAGAAAGAAATGTTGGCTTGTCCTTAAAAAAAATCTCTTAAAATTAATAAAGAACTACTCATTAAAAAATTAATTAAAAATTCAATTTTAAATATAAATATTGAGATGTTTTTTTATTACATACATATTTATGTACTCTGGTTGAAAGATATACATAAGTATAAGTTAAGTTACTAACCGTTATTCTTAAAAGCTCATACATAGTACATAATACAAGTTTTTTTTAGGGTTGCTATTTTTAAACAAAAAAAAAAAAAAAAGGTTTAAAATATTTCATATCTTGTTAGCTAATTACATCATTTCGTACTGTTTCCCCTAATATATAATTTCTTACATACACAACACATACATATGTGCAAACTTCATCTTTATATTTTTTAATTTTAATATTCTTCTTGTTAATAAAGTAAACACGCATAATTTTTCGTAATAATAATGTCATATTCTTTTTAATTTAAGAATGTTTTTAGCACTTTTGAAAACAAAAAAAAAAAAAAAAAATATGAAAATACTTTTTTAAAAACTACTCACACCTTTGTTTTCTCATCAATTTGTATTTTGCAGACGCTTGTAAAGTAGTAATTTTGTTTATATTTTATTATGTTTTCAAGGAAAATAATATGTGAGCTAGATAATTTTTATAATTCCAAGAACTCTCAAGTAACATGATTAAACTTAAATGATAAAAATTTAAAAATACACCACTATAGTGAGGAGGGTATTATAAGTTAGTGATGATACTTGTAAAACCCCAAAAATGGTACGACACCCACCTTAAAGTATGTTAATCCCTTCTTGAGTCGATAAAACTTTATTCTATTATTTGTTTGTCCCTCTGTACAAATACATTTTGTGAGCATGCTACAGGTTGCAATGTTTAAGATAGTTTAGATACTTTGGTCCAACAATGAGGGCCAAAAAGTTTATCGCATCCCTCACAAAAAGTGAACGTCAACAATTCGTTCATAAACACTAGTATCACAGTGAAATTCTACATAATTTAAATTTAATTTTGTACGAATAGGACCATAATAACCACATACTAAGCATATTACGACAATTATTGAGGTTGATCTCTGCTCTAGTTCTGTTCTAGTTCTTTTCTAGTTCTGTTCTAGTTCTGTTCTAGTTCTGTTCTAGTTCTGTTCTAGTTCTGTTCTAGTTCTGTTCTAGTTCTGTTCTAGATCTGTTCTAGTTCTGTTCTAGTTCTGTTCTAGTTCTGTTCTGGTTCTGTTCTAGTTCTGTTCTAGTTCTGTTCTAGTTCTGTTCTAGTTCTGTTCTAGTTCTGTTCTAGTTCTGATCTAGTTCTTTTCTAGTAGTTTTCTTGTTCTGTTCTAGTTCTCTTCTAGTTCTTTTCGTTTCAAAATTGATCGTATCTTAACTTCCAAAAATCGCCAGGATGACGTCTTATATTTTGTTGGTGGATATAAGAGATTTGACATAGTCAAAAATAGAAGTCTTACTTGCTTTAATGATTATTTATTTGTAAGTATTATTATCTGGTCTATAGTTATTTTCCTTTCATTTTTGTATGTCAAGTATAAAAATTGTTTATAATCGGACACATTGACACACTTTTTCCAGCATATTTCTTGTCTCAGTTATTTTTTGTTGTTTGTTTTGTTCTTGTTATTTATTAAACTAAATCTTATCAATATTAATTCAAGTATAAACAGATTCTTTTTTTTTTTGTTTACAAGAAAAGAAAACTCTTTTATATACATGAGAGAATATTGCTCGCATACCCTGTAGTTTGGGGATACATTTATCGAACTAGTGACCTTAACCACTCACTCAGAAATAATTAATAATAAACTTCACAAGATAGTGGTAAGTGTTAAAAGTATCTGTAAATTAATTAACGACTTAAAAGTGATGATTGACATATCATGTCAGATCGTACAACGTGTAAGTTAATGTCCATTAACAGACACAAGAACTTCTTACAATTCTGCAGGGTTCTACTATTAAAATAAAAAGGTCGTATGCCTGTGCGTATATATGTATCTATTTGGCGACATTTTTCTCTTTGTCTATGAATAAAATTTAAATTTTAACAGAAAATAAAATTCCCAAAACACACAACATGAATATGTGTAGGAAATTTTGAATAAATTTCATAGGAAAAATTTCGTAGTTCTTGATTAAATATTGTACTCTTACTTTAAAAGTGTATTAAAGTTTTAAGCCATTTAAAAGAGTTGTAGATTTAAATAAAAATAGGAAGAATATAAATATGTTCTTTTTCGACTTTAAATGAAAAGCTTATATATATTTAATACTTAAGGGAGATTAAAGCTGACACAATAGATTTTTTTGAAAAATAACTATATTTCTTTTAAGCTTATTAAGTTAATAGAAAATAATATTTAAAAATATATAGTTGTTTTTACAAGAAAATTTTTTTGTTAAAGTAATTTTTTCTTAAAATAGTTGATAACATTGTGATATTTTTTAGGGCTTTGTGCATTTCGGCATTTTGCGGGTTTTTATTACATTAAATATCTAACCGGTAGAACTACTAAACCATTTCAGAAAATATCATGTTTTAAGCTCAGGTTTTCAAATATGTATTTCTTTTTTGGTGTTTGAATTGATTTTTTATTACTTCAAGGTTCATAGGTACGAAGCAATAAAATTTTTAATTAAATATTACGTATACGTCTTACGAAACCTTAAAAGTGAAACATGTCCTGAAAAGGTAAATTTTATTTTTGGTTCCATTAAATTGAGAAGCGGCAAATGATACTGTGTACATAGTCCTATTATGGTTGTCGATATTTTCAGCAGTTACATTCCCAATTTAAAAAGAACGAGTTTTCAGTTCTAGTTTACTTCTAGTTCAGTTCTAATTCAGTTCTAGTTCAGTTCTAGTTCAGTTCTAGTTCAGTTCTAGTTCAGTTCTAGTTCAGTTCTAGTTCAGTTCTAGTTCAGTTCTAGTTCAGTTCTAGTTCAGTTCTAGTTCAGTTCTAGTTCAGTTCTAGTTCAGTTCTAGTTCAGTTCTAGTTCAGTTCTAGTTCAGTTCTAGTTCAGTTCTAGTTCAGTTTTAGTTCAGTTCTAGTTCAGTTCTAGTTCCGTTATGGTTCCGTTATAATTCCGTTATAGTTCCGTTATAGTTCCGTTATAGTTCCGTTATGGTTCCGTTATAGTTCCGTTATAGTTCCGCTATAGTTCAGTTATAGTTTACTTATAGTTCCTCCTCTGTTCTCCAGCACATCTTTTTTTAGTTTGATAATTTAATATTTTCTATGATATTGTTGTTATTTTCATCTGAGGATTCATAATCAGTACCCACAAACATATTCACTTGTAGTGGTGACCAAAATAGTTAGGTTATTGTCGTTAGAAAATATCGAAATTATCTTCTATAATGCTAGTTTGTTATTTTGAGGTACCTTTGGCTTTATCAAAATTTAAAAATCTTCGTTTCTGCAGGGAGTGCAATTGTGAGCAGATGTCCCAAAAAGTTTTTAATTTACAATCAATTTTGCTGTCAAAGTTATCATGATATAATATGTTTGACTGTTTGATTGAAATATTTTAATGCAATAGGATTTAGAGTATTTTGTTTTTGTTGTATGAACAGATTAACTGAAGTATGAAATATTCCATGGATATTTATGAATTTATATCGAATAATTAAATGTTTTTAAATCTTATGCATTTCACAGGAATTTGTACAATTATAAAACAATATTAAATGACTTTGAATAAAAAAATTAATAAAAAAAAAATTATTATTTGGTAAAATTTCATTTTTAGAAAAATAAAACACATAAAATTTTCCAACATTTAATATTGTTTTTTTTGTCTGTTGGTGAGCGGAAAATTTATAAAAAATAAATAAATAAAAAAAAACAATTCCTTTGTTGAAAATAATTACTCGATTATTTTTTCTTTGTTAATCTAAAGGTTAATCTGCTCTAGACGGTAATAAAAACCTGAAATTAACATCACAGAGAAAAGCCCATTATTTTGTGGAGGCAATAAAAACTCAACTTGCAATTACCAGAGAAAATTTATTGCCAGAGTTATTTGCAAATGAAACCATTAAATAATGCACACTAGAGAATAAAATACTTTAAGGTTGGAAATATTCTTAAAAATCAAATTATATTAGGATATGTTTGTTTGTTTATTAGGCATAAAATTAACAACACTTAGTGTTTTCTATTACTCTATTAAAAAAATGTACAATATTTATAACGATTTCCGTCCCATATTTCCAAGCATTAAGTTCAAAAAGTACTAAATTATTTTCATTTTGTCATAAATAAGTCTTATAAATATTCGCGTTTTCTTAAATTCTTTCCGAGTGTTTTTGTACATTCTCCCAAAGTGTTGACCTCCTTTGCTATTTATAGACAAAAGCCTAGTAATAATTATGACACTATTTTTCCACTTGTTTTGCAAAATTTTCTTTTGATTTCGTTTTGTATTTTTTTCGCTCTTTAAATACTTTCAAGTGTGCTGTTGATTTCTACTATAATCTGACAACACAAAATATGTCTCAATTAAATAACAGAAACACTTTGCTGCGAGCTTAAGTTTTCATTAATGAGTTATCAACAATAAATATGTTTTGTGAAATATGAAAATCAAATACCTAAAAAACAAAAAAAGAAACAAATTTCCACATAAAGTATTATTATTCTCAGCCATTGGGGGAAAAAATCCGCAAAAGTAAAATATTAAAAAGCAAATACACAAAAAATCTCTTCAATAAGGTTGAAGGAAAAAAAATTATTTTACAAAAACATGTTCGCTGGTATCATGATGAAAAGTTAATCCAAGGATAAGTACCACTGTTTCAAAACAAATACAAACAACAACAGCTGTAGCAACAACAAAAACAACTAAATAAGCTCAAAACAGACTAAAAGAGAATAAATTATAAATGGCCAAGACCGATTAACATTTGACCTATAAATTTGTTAAGATTTTACAAGTGAATAATCAGCAAAAAGTGTAATAAATTAAAAAGAAAAAGATTTTTCTAAAAAATAGAATAATTTATTTAATTTTTTTTTTTAATTTGAATTAATTAAAAAGCTTTCCAATATTCTAACTGGAGCGTATAAAAGGAAATTATTAGAATTTTTAGTGCATCACGTGAGCACACCCTGTTAGTCTTATTCTTTTGATATTAATTCATTCTTTATATAAAGCCTAACAATTAACCACCACAGTACAACAATATTTATATCCAGCATTTAAATCGATCGATCTACCGAAAGGCTAATAATCAGCACAAGTGAAAGTTTATAACAATGCTTAATGCCCCAAGATCAAGTGAAAGAAAAGGTAAATATCGAACAATGTAGGCCACCAAAGTGAACGTTGATGACAATGCAGCTTGGACTAGCACTGTGTCAAACGCAGGACTAACAAAGAAACACACATACTTATTTACTTACTTACTTACTTACTTACTTACTTACTTATTTACTTACTTACTTACTTACTTACTTACTTACTTACTTACTTACTTACTTACTTACTTACTTACTTACTTAC
>NC_060954.1:38749130-38758784 GCF_022045245.1 Lucilia cuprina
AACTAGAACTGAACTAGAACTGAACTAGAACTGAACTAGAACTGAACTAGAACTGAACTAGAACTGAACTAGAACTGAACTAGAACTGAACTAGATCTGAACTAGATCCGAACTAGAACTGAACTAGATCTGAACTAGATCCGAACTAGAACTGAAGTTGAAGATTATTATTTATTGAAACATTAAATTCTATAAGAATTTCAGAAAACTGTTAACGATAATAATTGGATTCTAAAACAGTACTCGTTAAAGTGTCAGTTTAAAAGCTGTGAATACAATTTGAAGAAAGTGGCAAACTTTTCCGCTTGAAATTTGTTTTTCTTTTTGGTGATCAAATATGATTACTGAATGTAAAATAAAATGGCATAACACTCCTAGCTTTCAAAAAATCGAAATGAGACAATTTACTCCATGGAAATACAAAAGAAAACTAAAGATGTGATGATTTTAACACAGGATTGTCATAGATGGGACGTTGTTTTTATTTAATTCCAAATGCACAACTTCTGAAGTTATTCTCAAGTAGTAATTTTTATGCTCTTTTTTTGGAAGTTATTTTAGTGTTCAATAGACATCATATAATCAATAGATGCTGAACTAGTAAAAATCACTTTGTGCTACTTCTGAAGTGGTGATAAATGTACTTTAAACTAGTTCTACTATGATTTGAATCGATTATCAATATTTTCAGTATTTGCGATAATATTAGTATTAAAACATAATTACATTTGTTTTAAAAACAAACATTGTTTATTGACATGTTTATGTCAAAAATGATGTACATACATATTTAAACGATTTATTTATTTATTAGTTGTGTGACATTGATTTCAAGTAAATTCAGTTACAAACGAATACTGTACTTAAAGCTTTCACAAAATAGCATAACATAAAAATCGTCATGATATGGTATTTTTATTTTTGAAAAATTCTTTACATATTTGTGTTTTTTTTTATTATTATCAAAAAACAGAAAACATTTTTAAACCAAATGATACTTAATTTGAAAAAAAAAATCTATTCACATCATCCATGATTGTGGAAAAAAGAATAACAATGGAATTGTTATTTGTTTTTTGCTTTACAAAAAAATTATATAAAGCTCACACAGATTAAGCATTCAAAATGAAAAAGTCATTTGAATGGAGCAAAATATAGAATAAAAAAATAAAATAAAAACTAAAAACCAAAAGTAAAATTCCAAATAAATAATAACCAACATTACTTAATTTCGCAAGAAATTATGGCTTAAAAACACTCATACTTAGGGCAAAATAAAAAAGAATTAATAAAAAATTTTCAAATATTATTTAAAGAGCTTTTAAAGAGTTTTTTTTTTTCATTTTTTTCTCGTAACAGAAAGTAATATCAGGATTTTGTTTTTAACTATTTTTTTATTTTTTTAAATAATAACTTTATTCAATATTTATTTGTAATTAAAAAATATCCTTTTACAAATTTAAAATATTAACAAGATACCTTTTAAAATACTGTCTTAATAAACATATATTCCTAGAACTACTTTAACTAAAATAGAAAATTACAAACTCCTAGTAAATTTCATTAAATTCTACTTTAAACTAGCACTTACTTGATGGTATACATACCTACTATGTATGTGTGTATACATAACAAAGATCCTGATGCATTTTGAGTAATTTTTATACCCTACACCACTATAGTGGGGAGGGTATTATACGTTTGTGCTGATGTTTGTAACATACAAAAATATTGGTCCAATACCCACCTTAAAGTATACCGATCGATTCAGAATCATTTTTTGAGTCGATTAAGACATGTCCGTCCGTCCGTCTGTCCGGCTGGCTGGCTGTCCATGTAAACCTTGTGCGCAAGGTACAGGCCGCAATTTTCAAGATAATTTGATGAAATTTGGACCAAGCATGTTTTTTTGGTACAAGGACGAAGCCTATTGAAAATGGTTGAAATCGGTCCATTATTTCACCTAGCCCCCATACAACCGTACCTCCCGATTTGAACTTTTTATGCTATAATTACGTCAAATATTCTGCTATCTCTCTAAAAATTGGCACAAATAAGTTTTATATAAGTATAAATGATACTGCAGATTTTCGTAAGGATCGGCCTATATTTGACCCTAGCCCCCATACAAACCCCCCTTCAAAAAATGACTTAAACGTCTAAAATTGACTTGTAACCATTTGTATCGCAATGAAACTCAACAAAACTAACTGTTATTTAGAAATATATCCTTTTCCCAAATTTACCGAGGATCGGCCCATATTTGACCCATATAAAGCCTTATTTAGAAATTTTAGTTTTTTATCAATAAATGGCTTAAATATTTTGGAATTATGGTAATATTCAACATAAAAGTTTCTTTACAAAAAATAAAAATTTTATAAAAAGTAAAAATTTTAAAAATATACTCATGGTGTAGGGTATTATATGGTCGGCCATGCCCGACTATACCTTCCTACTTGTTCTATGAAAAATCGTTTTTTTATATTTTGAAATAATTAGAGTCTAGAAATATGGAGAGAAAAATGTTTTTATCTTCATTCGTTCTCGGTCTTTAAAGAAATTAATTTTTGTCTTCCCTCTAGTATTCTGCTACTTTAAGCAACGGTATTTAATGTGATAGAAAAAATATACAAAAGAAATAAAAATCCTGAAACATCTTCAATTCTAATAGAATTTTATAAAAAAAGAGACAGACAGACAGACGGACAGCAACAAAAGCAAATTCATGGGAATTATAAAAAAAGTGTAAAAGCACAAAAAAGAAATTGCAAAGAAAACTAAAGATAAATCTAAATTAACTTTAGAGTCTCATGAGGTTCGTTTTCTTTTTTTGTCTTCTTTATTCTTGTTCACTTTTCTTATAGTTTTTCTTTAAACACAAATCCAATACACCCATTTAAATACCCTGCAGTATTACTGTCATTGATTACCCATTAACTTACTAACTATTGAAGTGTGAGTGTTAAGTAAAATCTTCATGACTAGTGAAATTACTATTCAAGTGTTATTGCTAAGTAAAAGTAAAAAAAAAGAAATTTGTGTTTCGCATATTTAAGTAATCACATATTTTCGAAATTTTTATGGAATGATAACGAGATCACAGATTTTAGTTATTTTCTGTTTTTTTTTTTTGGAATATCGAATTGATAACAGTTTTCTTTTTCTGTGATGTTTCATCTATCTATCATCTATCCAGTAAAAACATGGTAATGACTCATTGAATGGCAAAAAAGTGCTCCAGAGTTTCACTGTCATCTTCGCATTCTCTGCATTCGTCTGTGTCCGCGTGTCCAATTTTGTATAGCTGTGCCGTAATCCTGTATGTCCACTCATAATACGTATTGTCATACTAACCTCAAACGTACTCATTTTAAGGAGATTTTTCGTTATGTTCTAATCATCGTCACTGTATTGTATCTTTGTGGTTTTACCCACCGCATCATCATACCAAAATGCCTTAAAAGATTTGTTGATCCTTTCTTATAAACTACAACACTGTATTTCTGCTGATGTTTGTAACCCCCAATAATATTAGTCCTATACCCATCTTAAAGTATACCAATAGTTCTGAGCCTATTGGTCATTTTCTGAGTCGATTTAGCTATGTCTGTCCGTCAGTCCGTTCATGTAAACTTTATAATAAAACTACAGGTCGCAAATTTTGAAGATAATTCAATGAAATGATCTTCTATTATCCCAGGGACGAAGCCTTTTGAAAATGGTTAAGATCGGTCCAATATTTCACCTTGCCCCCAATACGACTGAAACCCCCAATAGGGCTTTTAAATTTTGTAATCAAACTACAGGTCGCAAATTTTAAAGATAATTCAATAAAATTGGGCACATGATCTTCTGTGGTATTGTAGACGAAGTGCATTGAAAATTGTTAACATAGGTCCATTATTTCACCTAGCCCCATACAACGCTACCACGCGCTCACTTCCCATTTAAAACTAATACATTCATCTCTTCGTTGCTGTCTACTCCCGACTGGCGTAGTGCCGATATGATGTAAACCTTACTTTGGGGAGAGTATTCAGTTAAAATTTTCTTACAATTCAATACGTTTTTAAATTTAACTTTAATAACTGGTATCGTCTTTTTTTGGCTTCTGGATGTCGGTAAATATGTTAAGCTCTGTGGGTGCCATATTTATTCTAATCCAATTTAAGCATTCCGTTTGTCCCCAATTTAGAGCCATCCTTGAGGCAACGGATTTCTATGGTTTTCTGCACTTTCTGCTTGACAAAGGCATTCCATCCGGGATCAGCGTTTTCGACTTATTCTCTGTCTGGTATACGTCTAATGATTGTGAGAGCCATTCTTGAGGCAACGGATTTCTATGGTTTTCTGCATTTTCTGCTTGACAAAGGCATTCTATCTTGGATAAGCATTTCCGACTTATTCTGCGTGTGGTATGCATTTAGAAACTTATGATGATTGTCTATAGCTGCTTTTGTTGAGGTTTAAGCTAGAATTGGTCTAATTACACTTTTATGGTTCCAATTTGTCATGGTAGACCAGATTTCATTCCTATAGATCTCCTACATATCACCCAGCACCGACGAGCCTTGTTGATCCTATCTTCTATGTGGTCTATCAATTATAATTTTTACCTACGAATTTAACTTTGTCACAGGTATATTTCTCACCCAAGAAACAAGGTTTAGTATACATAGTATTTTTGACTTTTTGTGAAAAAAACAGATTTCCGTCTTCACCGACTTAACGTTATGGCCTCTCAGTTGAGCGCAGTTAATATAGAGCTTCCTTAGCTCATCTACACAAACAATTTGAATTCTTTTTCCTAAGAGGTATTACAATATCGTCTTAAGTAGTAAGCAGGTCTAAATTTATTATCGGTGCTTTTCACGATAACACAGAGTAAACATAGTTAGTTAGTTATTAGTTTGCAATAAAAAACTTTAGAAATGCGGGGTATACATTCATACATTTGTATATTGCAGCGCACACACACATTTAAACACTTCAAAATACATACATATGTACATACATTTAAAAATGTATGTAAGTATGTGGTCAAAGTGTATACCGTAAGTTTTTATACGCTTCATTCATTTTAATTGCTTTCTCGTGCTATAATTTATACTGCTAACACCCATACATACATAAATAAAAATACTAAAAAATCTCTGCAGATTTCTTTTCTTCATATTATTATTATACATATGAACTAAGAACAACTAAGGAACGATGGACAAGCCTTAGGAGCTGCTAAAGATTGTTGTTGATAAAAATAATTCATATTTCGTATAAATTTACTTAAGTATATATGTATATATGTATGCATGTACGAGTGACAATGTTTGTGTAAAATATACAAATATTTGTTGGTTTCATTTTACATGTTTTTTGTAACAGATTGTAAATAATCAGATTCCTAACATTATGAAAAATGAGGCAATCTTTGGACATTACAAACACATTAAAGCATTCAAAATATATATGTGCATATTATTTCTTTTATAATTTTCCGGGAATGTAACAAGAATAAAATTGTATCACTTTCTTTTGAATTTATTCTCTGCTTTAACTTAAAAGTTACAAACATGAGTACATATTTAATTCAGCTAACCTATCACGTTGTCGATCCAGTGCCATTGAATTGCAGGGTTTCACTTTTTGTAAAAAAAAAAATTAAAATTACAAAAAATTACAAACAATTTCATGTACGTGACAAAATGAATGACATTTTAATTTGTTAGATTTTTTTACACTCCTTTAAGAAGCAAATTATTTAAATATATATTATTTTCTTAATAAAAGTAAATGTACAAAAATTAAACAATATAGCGAATGTAACTTGGTTATGCAGGATCAACTTTATGATATTGGCTGGCGAGTTGGAAGACGATATCTTACATGGTACAAAAAATTTCATCTAGTGATCTGTGAAAGAAGCTTTCTGTTTCGCATAAGAAAATGCGCAATGCAATTTTTGTTTTATTTCAGTAAATGAAAAATTACATACATTTTATTACAAATTTTATTTTCTTATCCTTAAAATTTATTTATTTTCTATTAAAGTTGGCCTAAATCTGATTTGAAAATTATGCAATTTAATTTATTTATTATTTTGTAATAATAAATACGCATATGAACATATATATTTATTTCTAAACGTATTTTTGTTTTTCATTTGCAGCGTTGTACTGCATTTCAATAGCAATTTTTAAGATTTAAGCCGATTTATTATAAAATAAAAATAATAAAAATATAAAAAAAGAACATAAATAGATTTTGATCCTCTTATCATACAGAACATCTGTTTAGAACGAAGGCTGTCAAAGGAGATTTTTATTATAAAAATATAAATAACAACATTAGGAGTATTCAATACCAGCAAAAACTTAATAATGATTTACAACTGTAATCACTAACCTAATAACATACTTTTCAATTACTACTACATATCGTTCTGATTACATAGAAGTAGCCTAATAAGGTCCTATTAATAATGTGTTTAATAAATATCTTCTTATTGTATAAATCATCATCTGCGTGAAGATATAGAAGTTGTAAAAGTTGTTTCACGCTGTTAACATTGACGGATTTGTTAAATTACTTGTAAGCGGTTGTGGTAATCGCTTGCCTTCAATGACATTAATATTGTGTTAAAATGCTATTGTGTAAGTATATTTATCATTTGATAGTGAAATTTTTTGTAGGGTTTTCTTTCAACTTATACTTTTTACATGTTTACAGTCAAATATTTGATGAGTGTGCTATACTTTTCTTTACTACTGAACTGAATATGGTTATTGCTTATACCATGAACACCGTTATTATTTTATATTGTGGATTTGTGAAATACCTAGTAATATATTGTTTTAATTTCATTAGGAAGTATTTTTCTATTTAGAATCTAGAGCTTAAATACAAAAACACAAATAGGAGGCATTTTATAAATTGCAAATACAACGATTTTATAGCGAATAACAATTTAATTACATGTAATGTACAAAGTTGTTTGAAAAATTATTTTTAAGTATTTCGATTTGAAATAAAAAGCATTTGAAATGCAATGTATTTAAGATATAAATTCGAAGATTTTTGTTTTCGAATCATATTTTATATGGTGGTCATATCAGACGCGAAAACATATAACTAGACTGCTTAGACATCATAATGTCCATAGATGTTAGTTGAGTCGTAATGAAAATTATGACAATTTTAAAAGCGACACAATGTCCTTGAGCAGTGGGACATAAAGTCCATGGATTTCAAAAAGTCTATTTATCAAAAAAGGCTTAATTTAGCAAAGCCTGTATTCGAAATATGACAGAATATGGAACCCCTGTGCCAGAACACTTTTTAATAGGAGTCCAAAATGTAACCTACACCAAATTTAGGAGCAATTCTTTTTGGGATAAGAGTGTTCCTTTCTTAAATTTTAAACAAATTTTCCAATATATTTCTGTTTGAAAAGTGTCACAATGTCCATGGACATTATGAAATTTTAAAAAAGTGACATAATATCCATGGACATTAGGTCACTTTATAGTTTGTCATAGGTCTATGGACATTATGACACGCCATCCAATTACTTTGTATCTTGCTTATTTGAATTTGTATCTCTAATACCTTGTATTAGTAGAGTAAACCCCTCATGTGCGGTTATTTTCATGGATAATGTTGGTTCAGAAACTCAGTTTAGTGGACGAAGTTTCTAAGAGTTTTTCGATCAGTGTTCCTGTAATATCTCGATTAACATTACTTCCAAGATATTTAAATATAATTTACAAGAAAGCCTGGCAATAAATGTATTGTGCGTTTTACTATCCTCTCTACAATTGACTTAATCTGATCGTCAAAATTTCTATAGCTGTTCACGTACATCGGACATCGGATTTCTTCATTCTGAGAAAGCTGTTTAATATTCTCTAGTTAGATTCTTTCACCAACATCCTAGTAGCATCAAACGGGATCGCATTTGTCAGTTAACCTTACTTTATAAGAAGATTTCATTGCGAAGCCATAATCGCTTTTTGTCTGACGGAAATTATGTAAATCTCTATATATATTATATTACAAACAAATTGTTCAACGGTTCAGTTGTAGTTACCCACAATAAAGGCGTTTAAATAAAATTACGAGTAACACAATGTTCTCTCTTCCTGAATGTTATATCCATCTATTTGGATATGATTGATCCAGTCATGCGGCTGTTCAGCTATTAACCATCCCATCATTAACTGGCCGATGTCTACTACAAACCGCCTGCATTACTTATGTAAAGAGTCTATTAGTGACTACCAATGAGTATATACTTAAGGGCCAAAAAGACTTCATTAGCAGCTTGACAAACATACCAGTATTTTAAGTTTGTGCAAGCCTGTTGTGTAGTGCATGAGTTTGTTTCACGTTTGCACAAATGCTTGTGGTTTGTTTGATCAAAAGTATTGACTTTTACACAAACATATTGATTTTTTTGAGTTCGTTTTCATTGTTTATATTTATAAATAACAAATTTTTTTTACAAAATTCACATTTTGAAGGGAATTTTGCATCTGTATTTTTGCAAGTCCACAAAAACGTGTCTATTTGAGCCTTTACTTACTAGCCTAAATATTTCGTTTTAAAAGTCGATCTTATTAATCCAGCAAAAACTTTACCGGAAACATATTTTTAAGATGTAATAGTTATATTTATTGCTTTCAAATCAAGAATATTTTCTGCTTACTATACTGCCTACTTGTAATTGGGCATGGTAAGAACATACTTCTAATATCAGCATCCTGTTAAAATAACGACTTAAAATACTATTGTGTAATTAAATTTTAAAGAATTGATTTTCAGTGTAAGTTTCTGCTATGTTATTTGAGTTATACCGGTCTTGTAGTAAATTAGTGATATGTTTAACTTTTTTTTTTTGAATATCTTAAGTGTGAATATTTAAATTGACCAAAACCATTTTGCGTACATTTAAGTATTTTGCAATTACCACAAACATACATGCAAATTTAACCACATTTTACTTTTATAGTTACAGTAACAAATTATATAAGAATTTTATTTAATGTTATTAATGCCAAAAACAGTATTGAAAATTATACTTTAACTGCATTAAGTCAGAAGAACATAAAGTTCAGAAAGTGAACATATTATGTATAAAATTTCTGTTTTAGCAAATTATGTATTTTATTATATACAGTGATTAATTTTAACAACTGATACGGAAATAAAAAGTTTAATGACTAAATGCAAATATGTATTTCTTTAGGAGTTTTGCTAGTTAATTTTCCTAATTAAATTATATTTTATTTTATTAAACAATTGGTCATAAAACTTAAGATTTTAATTAAATCAGTGGCTGTTAAAAATATTTTTACATTATTAAATTTACAATCATTAAAAAAGATGTTTTCTTCCAGAAATTAATTAGCAATTAGTTTGGAATAATGTGGACTGTTTCATACTAAGAATAGCACATGGGGAAAAGTACAGTCAGAAGCCACATTCGGTGGCTAGGTAAAACAATGGACCGATATTAACTCGAAATTCGAAGCCAATAACTAACTGACTAACTAACTAACTAACTAACTAACTAACTAACTAACTAACTAACTAACTAACTAACTAACTAACTAACTAACTAACTACCTAACTAACTAACTAACTAACTAACTA
>NC_060954.1:38758884-38761101 GCF_022045245.1 Lucilia cuprina
TCTATCTATCTATCTATCTATCTATCTATCTATCTATCTATCTATCTATCTATCTATCTATCTATCTATCTATCTATCTATCTATCTATCTATCTAACTGAGACACAAGTGACTCTCTAATCATGAGGTTAGGTCCGTGATGGGTTTTTCTATTGGGTGAGTTAATATGCTCATCGGTGCATCATAAATATATCGTGGAAATATTTTCTGAAATTTTAATTTTGAACTTATATGGACTTTATGGAGTAGCACACACTTTGAATTTCATTTTCAAAATGACTACTTTAATTTGTTTTTTCATTTATGAAACTGCAAAATTGGAATTTAATTTATAAAATGTCCCATACTTTTACAGTCCACAAGATTATTAAACCAATTTAAACATTATTATTTGTTTTTGCTGTTTTTCATAGTATTTTTATTATATGATTATACACTACACCACTTAAGTAAGGATTGTGCTGATATTTGGAACACACAAAAATGTTGATCCTATATTGTCCTATATACCTTAAAGTATACCAGTCGTCATAGAGTCGATTAAGCTATGTCCGTCCACCTGGCTGTCCATGAATACCTTGTGCTCAAGGTACAGGTCGAAACATATAACTTTTATGCAAGCTTTGATGAGCTTGCCAAATTTTGGGAAGTTCGGCCCCCATTTAACCCTAGCTCCCAAATCCCCGTCATAAATATTATATAAACATAAATCTATTCACAAAATGTTGTCGGGATCGATCTATATTTGCCCCTAGCTCACATATATACAATCTTTCAGGAAATTTTCGTTCCATTTTTCGACCATGAATTACTTAAATGTATGTACTTTATTATGAAAAATAAATTACTTTTAATATTCATAACTGGTGTAAGGTATTATATGGTCGGTCATGCCCGACTATACTTTCTTAGTTTTTTTTTTTTTTTTTGTTTTAACACGGAATATTTACTTATCAAACAGTTAAAATTTACTACTTAATTTTTAAGCAAATTGCAGCAGTTTTTACGATCTTTATGATGGTGGCACTGTTATTAACCCAGTGATTAATTTCGGGTTCAAAGAGATGACATGAAACGTTTTTCATTTCTTGTCATTATTTATGTGTAAAAATAATTACCTAAATAATATTTTAATGCAAAATTTTATACATAAAAGAATAATTTTATTTATTTAATTTTTAACATGAACATTAACATACACATTGTGACATAAAAATATTTCCAGTAATACGGAAGTGTCATTAAATTATTTATTTGCTGGGAAATAAATACAAAATAATTTCAATATGAATAAATATAGCCTTGACCGTGTACGATTTATGGTCTCAGCGATAGGAAATAAACGTTATAATTTATTATAAATATGTATTTCTGTTGTATACTTGTTAAAACAGCTTAATTTGATCATTAACCAACAAAGGAATAATAATCAATACAAAAAACCAACCAATAAAGCTGTCTTTGGCCTGGCCAGAATGTATAGTTCTTAAGACTTGCTGCCTAAAAGAAAGAAAAACATTCGTCTCACTCAGCATACTCAGTATTATAATAATTAACTTTTAAATTATTGTCCTTAAAAAAACGACAAGGATATAATGGAAACATAAAGTAAACTAAAGTTTGCGTTTTATTTGTGGTGTTCTTAACTTCAATTTCATCAACTTTACTTTTGACAATAAATAATGAATTTTTGTTTCTTGCTGTTCATACAAAAATATATAAATAATACTATAGAATTAATAAAAATAATTTGCCATACAAAAAATTAATGCGCATAAATGTTAAAAAAGAACAGAAAATGAATGAAATAATAAAGGAAATAATGAAAATATGTATTTGTAATAAAAAACAATACTGTTCACTAAAAATGTCAACAAGGGTGTAATAAATTTTGAAAATATGTATTTATTAAATTGTATAAGTCATGCTACTAAGCTATTGAAGGAGTAGAGTGTTAAGAAGGGAAATAATGAAAATTATTTATGATGTATTGCAAACTAGGCGTAAAAGGTTACACCAGACACCACAGCGATGTAGATATTAACATGTGAAATTTTCTAGTTTTTATGTTAATAGGCTATGTATAAACGTTTGTTAGACCTTGCAATGTATAGTCTAGTCTATAGTCTATTCTATAGTCTATTCTATAGTCTAGTCTATAGTCTAGTCTATAGTCTAGTCTATAGTCTAGTCTATAGTCTAGTCTATAGTCTAGTC
>NC_060954.1:38761201-38762913 GCF_022045245.1 Lucilia cuprina
TAACTTACTAACTTACTAACTTACTAACTTACTAACTTACTAACTTACTAACTTACTAACTTACTAACTTACTAACTTACTAACTTACTAACTAACTAACTTACTAACAAACCTAATAAATTTCTTAATTTTTATACAAAGTTTGATTTATAAACCATTTTTAAATAAATTGTTTATGAAAACGGCCTTAAATCTTCGAATTTTATTTAAAGGCATTCTTTAGGATTTTTTCCTACTTTTTAAAGAAATAAGTAAATTCTATAGTTTTCTACAAGTACGTATAAAATATGTATTTGAATTTTTCTAACCAACAAAAATTGTAACTGCCATTTCTTGTGACTGTCAAATGCTCAAGGGCAAAAAAGTGAAAAGAAACAGAAAAATAAGTCAACAACAATTGATAATGAAGAAGTATCTTTAAAAAATAAGTAATATTTGCTGATACCTTCGGGAATAACTATGATGACAATTACACGAGGAAAAGAAAATGAAATAAAGCGACAGCTGACTTGGAAGAAGAAGAAAAATAAAGTCAAATAGGAAGCTTCTCAGGAAGAAGCAATATCATTTGAAACTACTTATAAATTAAGTTTAAATATACTTTTTAGGAAAAAGAAATCCGCAGTCATATTAGGTTTTGCAATTTTTTGAAAAAGTAAGATGTGTTATTTATATTCAGCTAAACCGAATTATTTATACCCATGGTGGTTCTAAAGTTATGAGGCATTGGTATTGGTTTAATTATAGAACTAACCTTTGTTGAGACTTTGACCAGCCCTAATGAAAACTTTATCGAAAGGGATCGATTAATGTTATTTTAAAAATATGTCAAATTTTATTTCGTCATTATTAAAAATACATTTTACTATTTTCCTTTTTTTAGATCAATAACAACATGACAATCAATAAACAAAATCATTTGTTTAAAAGAAAACTTATGTATTTTCTAACAACTCATTTCCCTGGTAATAATAAAACGGAAGGATGTGACAGTCAACATTTAAATGAAAATATTATTGGTCAAATTTTATAATTTTCATTGCTATAGTCGTTTTTATGAAACACTTAAATTTTTCCAATGCTATTTATACCCTACACCATATTAATGGTATTTCAAACAGTATTACTTTCTGAATCGACCTTTTATGTAATATTTATAATCAAACTAGATTATAACTAGAAACAAAATGTGAAGGCTAAAAAGGAAGTAGTTATGAATATATAAGTCATTACGAGAATCCTTCTAAGTAATGCAGACGGTACGTCGTAGACATTAATAAGTAAGCACAGGTCATAATCACGTCTTTGGTTAGAATTGTTTCTAAACTAATAATTCCATTGCATTAATTCACTGTTCCAACTACGATGAAATTCCTTTAAATTTAAATAAGTTCAAGGACATAAAAAGATTCGAAGATATAAAATTTCTTAAGAATGTACTACGTCCTTGAAAGGTTTTGTTAATAAAATTTCCTAAGAGTGTACAACGTCCTTCAACGATTCCCTTACGAGACATCAAAAAGAAATATTGTGAAGCCTACGAGGAACACTTTCAAGAGTTTGTGGTGAAACTGTAGACTAGATTATAGACTAGACTATAGACCAGACTAAAGACTAGACTATAGACTAGACTATAGACTAGACTATAGACTAGACTATGGACTAGACTATAGACTAGACTATAGACTAGACTATAGACTAGACTATAGACT
>NC_060954.1:38763013-38805094 GCF_022045245.1 Lucilia cuprina
GTAAGTTAGTATGTTAGTAAGTTAGTAAGTTAGTAAGTTAGTAAGTTAGTAAGTTAGTAAGTTAGTAAGTTAGTAAGTTAGTAAGTTAGTAAGTTAGTAAGTTAGTAAAAAATTAGAAAAATGATGTATGTCACATCAAATCGGAAATAATACACCTAGAGCTTTTGTTGTGAGTTCCTTTACCAGTGTCTCTGGTAGGACACTGGTAAAGAAGATAAAAAAAGTTGTTCCTGTTGGATTTAGGGAAGAAAAAGTCAAACTAAAACTTATGTAGCAAATTTGACCACATTTTTTGTTTTAGTTTGTTTTTTATGGAATTTCTCTTTTACTTTGAATAAAAGATGAAAGAAAAATATTAACTACACCATGTCCAGTTGAATTTTAAAATCATTAATCATAAAAACTTGTATATCAAACAATTTATTTTTTATTATTTTTAAAATATTGAAGAATTTTTTCTTGATATTTGAGTAAAATTACAAAGAAAAAAATTACAAATAGAAATTATTAAAACAATTCTGGAAAAGGTGTAATAGTTTTGAAATACATACAAAAAATATAAATAAATTAAAAAGTACATAAATTTACTTTAAGGATAAAATTTTGTTTTAAATATTTGTTAAGCTATGCAATATTTACAATAAATCTTAAAGGAATGAATAAATCTTTGGGTGAATTTGTGAAAAGAAAATTGTGAATAAAATATTGACATTTTCTTAGTTTTTTTAAGGGAAATATTAAAATAAAGAAAATAGCAAAATATTTGTAGTCACAAAGGGATAGAATTGCGTCGTTAGAAATTAATTTGAGTAAATTTTGTTTTGTCCTGTACTAATATATCATATTACATAATAGAACACATGCATGTTAAAAATAGAGAAATAGGAATGACTTGGATATTACCACATTGGACATTATAATACCTCTTGTCGTCGTAAATGGTGTTAAAATAAAACACGTTGGACAAATGTGACCAACGCTGATTTAATCTTCCTATTTTCTCATGATAAGGAATCCATATCTAACACGCAAACCTTTAGAAGGCAGAGCTTTATTAGGAGTTATATTCGAGTTCCGACCCTAAAAAAGGTTCAATTAACCATAGTACCCTTTATAGGACGATAAGTAAGAGAAACCAATTATAATTATTGTTTAGATCCGACAACACTAACTTAAGGTCAAGCTCACAAATAGATGGGAAATGGGAGTCTGTTGGGAAATGGGGAATGGAAGTCTATTAGGAGTTTCATTGTCTCCTCAATATCCTCCAGCCCGTGTCATCGACCATAAATTCCGGATGGACATGAGTTTTGGATAGAAATTTTATTATCTTCGATACGTCATTTACGCTGTCTACCTGTTCACAGAAAAGTTTCCAGGAGTCTCGTTTGGCTTTTTTGGAATTTTTTAATATTGAACCCAGAAATATGAAATTGAGTATGTAGAGCCTGAATTAAGTGAGAATTTCAAAAGGTACTTTTGGAATATTCTATAATATTGAACCAAGGGACGTGAAATTTAGTACGTTAAGTCGGAATTAGATGAGAACCCATAAAAGGTAACTTTTTGGTGCTTTTTCGTTTTTCAAAAGGTACTTTTTGAGTTTTCTATAATAATGAACTTAGAAACATGAAATTTAGTATGTAAAGTCCGGATTAGACGAGAACACATCAAAGGGGATTTTTGGTACTTTTTCGTTCTACAAAAGGTACTTTTTTAATTTTCTATAATATAGAACCTAGAAACATGAAATTAAGTATGTAGAGCCCGGATTAGATCAGAACACATAAATGGGACATTTTTGGTACTTTTTCGTTCTACAAAAGGTACTTTTTGAATTTTCTATAATATTAAACCTAGAAACATAAAATTTAGCATGTAGGGCCTTGACTAGATAAGAACCTACAAAAAGGGACTTTTTGGTACTTTTTCGTTCTACAAAATGTATGTTTTAAATTTTCTCTAATATTAAACCTAGAAACATGAAATTAAGTATGAAGATTCTGGATTAAGTCAGAACACATAAAAGGTGACCTTTTGGTACTTTTTCGTTCTACAAAAGGTACTTTTTGACATTTCTATAATATTGAACCTAGAAACGTGAAATTGAGTATGTAGGTCTGGATAAAGTGAAAACCCATAAAAGGGGACTTTTTGGGTTTTGATTTTTTTGTACAAAAAAATCGTACTGACTGTTTTTTAACATATCATGGCACAGTCGAATATAAAACTCTTACTTGTTTTGTCTTTAATACTTATACTGACACGAAATTTTTGACAAAATTTTAAAACTTTAAAGCCTGTACTTACTTATTTAATGTATTATATATAAGAATGTAAATCAATTTTTTTTAATATATTAAATATTTTTTTATATTTTTGTTTCTTTTGCAGATTATCAACAATAACTTGTGTAGTATTCACAATAGGTAAGTTTCTTTTTTAAGAAAATTTAATTGAAACATTTCTTATCAATATTTTGTTAGTCATAACATATAATTTTAATTAAAAACTTTTAAGATTGATTTGATTTAACTTAAATTATTAAATTTTAAGTGCTTTATACTATAGAAATACTCTCTTTTATTCTAATATATAAATAGTCCTATACAGGATTAAAAAAAAAAAAAACAATTCTAAAGAAAAATCTACATAAAAAAATTTTTATTTTTTTAAAAATATTTCTTTTTTTAGAAATGCAAATAATTTATAAATATTTTACAAAAAGAAAAAACTTTTTATCTTTGTTTAAGTTTCAGTTAGTCTTTTTTAATACATATATATACATACATATGTATATACGTTTTGCATATTTAAAAGTATATTATGTTAATATAAAATATTTAGTTAACACTTCAAATAAGTTTTTAATTTGTGGTCCAGCAACCATGTATGGGAAATGTTTGTTTCCCTTAAGATAAAAAAAAATGTTATAAAAAGACAAAATATACATTTTCATATTAGAGTTCGTATTAAATTTTAGAAAAAAAAATCAAATAAAATATTAAATCAAATTAAATTAATTTACATAATATTTTGCTCCCGAAAACTGTTGACATTGTAAAATGCCAGCAGTAATTGAATGCCCAAAAGCCTCAAATCAACTCCCTGCAAAAGGACACATTTACACACATACACATAATAATAAGTGAGATTTGTATTTGTGAATGTTTGCTGTGTATTTGTCTATTTACCCAGCTGTTTTCTAAGGAATCAAAGTTGCAGATCATTTAACTCATATCTTCGAATTCACGGGAAGTGATTTATATATGGTTGAGTGAATTGCCCGTTGTAGTTTATGAAGAGACAATGGACTATTTTTTTGGAATTGGCAAATGTTCCAAATAACACTTTAGTAAACCCCTATTGGGGACCTTTAACCCAGAACTGCTGGTATTATAGTTATATGTAAATGTTGACAAATAACACAACACATTAGTCAAGGGGAGAGTGTGTGTGTGTGTTTGTTCTTTTCCTGTTCCTTTTAAACTTTGCTATATTTTCCTTAGAGACATTCCAGAGTTATGATGACTTATAATTCTAAAAAATGTCAAAAATTTTAATATTTGTTGAGTTGGTAACTTATTTTCTTCTAACTTTCTGCTGCCCCTTTACTAAACGTTATTCCTTGAGATTTTTTATCACAATAATACAATGCAAATAATCATACATTAGGGTGGTCACGTTTTATGAAGAATGCGATTCTATTAATACTATAGACCCCCTAATGTACATATGTTCTTATGCATAATAGACCGTTTTAAATAAAATATACTAAAATTGGTTCAAAAGATTTTGATAAATCTTTAGCTTATGCGGACGACTGTGCAATCATGGTTTAAAAGATTTTGATAACTATTTACCTTATGCGGACGACTGTACAATCATAACCACAATTATTTACTGCTTGTAACTTGTAACTATCACCAGCAAAGTAGTGATCAACACTTTTTACCGTCTGGACTATGAAAGTAAATTTTATCGTTAATGATGGAGTCCAAACTCTGAGTATATGTACTTCCTCAGCTCATGTTACGACAAATTGCAGAGTAGAAATAAAGTCCTCAAAGCGCCAGCGGTAGCAATATTTAGTATAAAGATAAAGAAACCTTGTTAGCAATATGAAACGAATAACATGTCAGCAGTTAATTTTTCAGCTCCAAGGTGGTCACCTTCGATCAGTGATATCCATTGGAGAAACATTCAATGCTGTCAAAATACTGCCCTTAGGAGTGAAACGGTCCATTTACAAATTACCTCGACCCATCATCAGCGCAATAAAACGAAGGACTTTCTAGTCAAGGAACACAATGTCATGTGGACGCAAAAGTTCCTTCTAGGGTTTCTAAGAGGAGTCGTCTTGATTTTAAAACCACACAGTTGGATGTCTCCCCGAAGAATATCAGATAAAATCTTCATATATACAAGAACAATATGCTCAGGTATGTGCAGATCAGTCCTCGTATACGGCAGCTTTAAACATCACACATAAAGAGAAATTAATGCGGAAGTGCTTTAGGAGAAATCCTGCCATGATTCTCCTACTTCATGGTGGTCTTTTTCAAACACTGAGTGTTATACGGAAATTTCGCTTCAGTATACATGTACTTTGCTCAAGTAGTTAAGCTTCCTAATCTCTGACCATTGCTTCCCTGTTTAACTTCCTAGATGCAAAAATATCAAGTCAGTTTACAACCAAGCAGATGAGATGGCTTTTCTTGTAACGGCATCAACATCTAGAGACGTAGCCGGGAGACAAAAGTACGAATACATCAAAAAAGCTAGAGCTTCTGTTCTTAGTCACGAGAAACACACTGTGGTAAATCTTTAATGAAGAGTTTTCTCTGAACATTACTGGACAATGAAGGAAAATTCAATGGTATAAGATATCTTTTATCCATCACCCTCCACACCTTTCACCTATCCGATAATATCAACTCATTTCCAGTGCTTAGTCCTCCTCTGTGCTGTATCTGTTGTCATACGGTAACAACACCGAACTTATCTCGAAAATTAAATTTCACCGTCTAATAGTCTTTGAATCGCAACTCTTTCTGTGAATTTTGATTTAAACCACAGGATCGCAAAGGAACCTAAACCAATTTGCCGTCCATGACATAGTCCTGTGGGCAATTGGCAACTCATATCAGATTTTGCAGTTCTCTGTTACGACCTCATGTCTAATCATTCTAAGGAATATACTAGGAAGGAATTAAATTTATAGTCTCGGCAGACTAGAGGTACTAATTTCCCATGAATTGCAATAGTCTAAAATGAGGGTCTTTCGTCAAAGAAACATGCCCATGGGGGACACATGGAGACCATTTCAATTCCGCGATCCCAAGATACCACAATAATGTCGCATTTAGTGGCTGCCCATAGCCAATGGCAGACACAGAAGAAAACCTGCAGCGGAAAACAAGCACAACCAAGATCGGTATTGCTCAACATGCTTACAGTCAATTAGTCACGGATAGACCATGCCATCCCTAATGAATGTCCACCATGCGTTTAGGAGCTCCATGATATTCACTACATATTAAGTTCATTATAATTAATAGGCTTGGATATTGATGCAGAACCTCTTAACTAGATTAGTATAAGTAGAAGTTAGTTACAACATCAGACAGACCAATGACTAAATCGACTCCGCAGTCTAGTAGGACTCGGAACATACTTACTCTGTAGGCTTAGAAAATTGTATTGGCTAAATTACAAACGGAATGACAAACCACAAGGTAGAGATACTACATTCGTAGAGGCCGAGCCGAATCTTAAATACCCTCCACTAGCTACTTTCATATAAACAATTTTATATTTTGTGAAATATTTGTGAAACAAAGTTTTCTCATGTTTTTTAATAGGAAAACCCCCAAAATTGTAATAATTTATAAACAGACAGATAACTTTATAAAGGCAGACAGACGGACATATATAGATCGAGTCACAATTTCATAAGGATCAAGAATATATTTACTTTGTTGGATCTTAAATAAATATTTCTCAGTGTTACAAACAGAATGACAAACTTATATCTATCACCACTGATAGTGGTTGAGGGTATAAAAACATCCTTATATCTACATGTACTTAGCTTTATTATGTTTTCTTTACAATTTCAAAGCACAACCACACATCTGCATAATTATGAGCTTTCCAATAACCACAAAAAGGGTTTTTTATTCATGTACGGTTAGCGGTACAAATTCCGTGAATTTAATCTAAGAGCTTTTAGATATTTGAAAAAAATGGGCATGTATATTAAAAAAGAAAATTTAACTTAATTTAAATTAAACAAATACACACAAAACCACCTTCTGAAATTGTCTGCGAGTGCTTTTTATCATCTACACCTGTATTACGTATATGAAAATTTTCACATTATTAATTTGTATCATTTTAATAATTCTGTTCTATTTCATTACTTAACATCCATTTTAGGTTTCTTGTAGAAACCAGAAAATGATTCGTTTTCATTAAAAATTTTGTCTGTCTTCTGTTCGCGAGTTTGTGTGACATTTTGTCTTGCTTTATGTCTGTTTTCTGTCAATCTTGTCTAAGTTTTAAGTAGTAGCAGTTATACTACTACTCCACTTATTTAAAATTTTATTTCTTTTGGTACAATATCCATTGTTCAGAGCAGAAGGGAGGAAAAATGTCAATAGTGATGACAGAATGATGATATTAATAAAGATGTTAATGATAATAATGTTTATGTTAATAATCACAGCGTTGATTTTGATAATGATGATGACAGTAGATATGATGGGGCCGTTAGAATAAAGTTATTAAAAATATACATAGAGTAGACAAATATGTATTGAGCAATAAAATTCTTGGCATGGAGATTTTGCAGGTATAGGAGAAGGTATAAGAGAAGTTTAAACCATTGTTTAAACCATTTACTGACGAGTTACTTTGTGTGCTGGATTAGTCATATGAATGTCTAAGTGCTTTACGTGAACACCTGTCTATTATAAGGTGATTTGCTTAACCACTAGGAGATCTCCTTTAACGATTTACCACCGCCCCATTGTGTATCTTCCATGCAGCAAGCAGTTTTCGTACATGGATTTATCTGTTCCTGTATAAGTGCATTGCTCATGTACTTGAGCTATCTAATGTCTGACAATTGCTGTCCCCTTGCTTCACTTCCGAAATGTAAAAAATATATCTTTCGCTTACAACCACACAGGTGGGATGACCTGTGTTGAGTCGGCAACAGCATCTAGAGATGTTACTCGTTAGACGGAAAGACGCGTCCATCAAATAAACCGAGGACTTTGTTCTTACTTACAGAGATGAAAAACAGACATTTTCCTGAACATATCTGAAAGGAAAATTCAATGGTATTATTTGAATAAGATATCATTTGTCCATTGCCATTCAATCCAGCATACTTCTTATTCATTCAAATCACTCACTCTAAGAATACTTGCGGATGAAATACGTAAACCTCTACATTAATGGCGTATCATATACAATTAACAGCGACTCATTTCAACGCTTACTACCACAGTCACATCTCTGTGGGATATCTGTTTTCTGGGCAACCGCACCGAACTATCCCGAATTAAAAGTTCCACCGTGCATCAGTCCTTTAACCGACAATTTATCTTTCCTCGAATTGAGGTTTAAACCAATGCCACTAGGTGGATGTATAAGGAACTTTAACCTTAACTGACCAGTCTGGACAAAGTCCTGCGAGCTACTGGCTGTGGAAATGGCGAGGATACATTTGATCATCACCAGCTTATAGTCACGCAGACTAGAGGTATAACAAATTCTCTGGTTCGATCCATGTTTATAGACTGGTGGTAGCACTACTTTTCCCGGGATTGCAATCACACCAAAATGGTGTCTTTCATCAAGGTAACATATCAAGGGGGGGTATATAATGACTTCCCTATTGACTAGTCAATGGACTAGCCTATTGACTGGTCTATAGCTTATTAACTGGTCTTTGTACTAGCATATCTATTAGCTTATTGATGGCTTATTATGGAATTGCACAATTCTTCCGACTACTCTATGAACTACCCTATTGACTAGCCTTTTGACTGGACTTTTGACTAATTTATAGACTAGCCTATTGACTAGATTATGGAATACTTAGTCAATTAAGTAGACTATGGACTACCCTATTACCTTGCCAATAGTATACTGGCTGTCTGTACTAGTCTGTGGACTAGTCTATTGACTAGTCCATCTACTCGTCTATGGACTTGCATAATAGCTAGTCTATGGACTAGCCTATCGACAAATATCTGTTCTAGGATATTGACTGGTCCGTTGACAATCTACGAATTAGTCTATGGACTAACTAATGTTGTGGCTTATGGTCTTGTTTATAGCTTCGGCTATAGACCTGTCTACTGCACTTCTTCTTTAATGCTGTATATAAGATTACATAAACTATATATTAAAAAATATTCAAAAAGTTTAAATTCTTACTTGTTATCCTTTTTTTCTAGAAATAAAGAATTATTTGAAAAATTCCTAACACTTCAATGGCATCTTGTAACTTTTTTTTCCATAAAACAAAAAAAAATCCCCTTAACAACATTTAAAGCTGCAACAAATCTATTTGAAGTGGTATAATTTTTTCCATTTAATGAAAGATTTCAGTGTTTTTTTTTTTGTCGGCCTTAAGCAAATCTTTTATTTTTGTGCAACAAATTAAATCTCGTTTTAACGTTTCATGCCAGACATGTTGTAACTGTTGGCAACACATGATGATACAAAATCATTAAAGTACAAATTATTTGTGTTTTTTTCTTGCGTTTTTTCCCCTAAAATACATGTTTACCCTTTTTTCTTGAAGATTTTCACACAAATGCCTCTTTTAATGTAAATCCACATGGAAAATTACCCGAGAAAAAAAATTAACAAACATTTTTGTGTCTGGTATGTGAAAAGTTTGAAAAACCACACAACACGAGTCGTGGCACAAGTTGATTGATGAGCTGTCAATTTAGATAGGCGGGAAGGAGAAAAATGTAGGAATTTTAGTCAATATCAATCAAAAAATTTTTTGGTGAATTATAATGTTTTTTTTTGTTTTTGCGAATTCTGTGCCAAGAAAAAAAACATCATTACTAAAAATGAAAGAAAGAATATGCTTTCTAATCATTCACATAATTTTCGCACAAAAAAAAAAATATAAATAATTTTTCCCCAACGGAATTGTTGTAGTATTATAAGTTTGGTAAGGGCTTTGTGACATGTGGGAATTTTGCGTTCTTGACTCGAGAGAATAGTTTTTAGGATAGTTTAATCTGGAGTTTGTTTAGGGCTTTATGACATGTGGGAATTTTGCGTTCTTGACTCGAGAGAATAGTTTTTAGGATAGTTTAATCAGGAGTCGCGCATTGAATTATTGGAAGATTAACCCTATAACTATAGTACCTGTTTTTGCCTGAAGTTTGACGTGTTGAAATTTTAATAATATATTGAGTTTTTTTGGACCAACACTCAGGGGATGACCCTTACTCATGTAGTGCATTGTGATAGAACTAGGAAAATTAATTGTGGGAGGGAATTGATTGGGGAATTTGATTTAAACCTTTTCACATCGAAAGTGACAGTGAATACTTCTTCACGAAGTTTGTTCACATTCGAACGGTGCGGCTAAAGAATGAATTTTCTCTGTAATGTGTTGTGCGATCTTCTGGCTAATCGTCCACAAATGAGTGTGTTCTTGATGACAGCCGTGAGCTGCGTTAAAATATACGGGCATCGGGAACGAGTTCCCTAATTTCAGAGGAACACATTTCATTATAGTATCGATAGCAGTGAAATACACCCTACGTTGCGACGTGCTTCAGTGAATCAATAGAGCACTCTCTTGTATGCGGTTGATTAGCTCCAAAATAGACTTTGAAGCTCCGACCTATACATGGGAGTTGTATTTCATTTTCGGTCGGATAAAGGTGGTGTAAATAGGAAGAAGATCAGATGGAGTGAAGTATGTCTTATAACGTTTCAAAAAACCGACACACTGGATTGCTTCTTTCGAAAGTTGGAAAATGTATTTAGTCCATTTGACATAGCACTATATTTTCATGCCCAGAACATTAAAAGTTACTGATACATTAATATTAACACCATCCATATGTGTTAAAAAAACAGCATTGAGTCTTGTGGACTAAGTCGACTCTGTTAACACGATCCCATTCACAGTCGTGGTTTAGCGATTCATTGCTCCAATCTCTAGAGAGCTTGTCATCAGCGAAAGAGTAGATGGAGTTGGAAGTTTGACATAGAAGATCATTTATGAAGATAAGAAATAGGGTGGGAGAAAGAACGGAGCCTTGCGTTACCCCTGAATTAATCTTGAACTCTTCTGATTGAAGGCAGAGGTTTGAAATATGGGGGCGTGCGGTTCTTTCTGTATACACCATTAAGGGCGAATATGTTACTTAAGTTTTTTCTTGAATGTCTCGGATGAAAGAGGGCTTCATACTTAAGAGCTATCCATTAAATTGCTTTTATTGTCTCGATAAGTTCGGGAATATAAATGAAGTTTAGCTCATATTTCGATCCTCGAAAATTGTTAATGTTTAACTGTTGTTTCTAAATCAATCAATTTAGACCAATCCATCAGTGTGTTTGTGGGTTGTGTCAAGAAATGCTTCTGTAAGAAAGAAATATCACTGCAAGGGCGAGAGAATAACATCTTTAAGGTCTTGAGAAAACTACTTTACATATTTGCCCCTATGATGGTCGGATAATGTTATTGGATCGGCAACATCCACCCAAGTATCTTTGACAGCATCTTTTACGATTAAAAAAGAATCACATGCTATGTATTCATGTGAACTTCATTAGCGGGTTTCTAGTTCAGAAATAACTTGTACATTGGTCAATTGATCCTTGTCCTCTTAGCCGATTATATGTTTTGGGTGTAATTCAAGATAGTCATTTTATTATCATATCTGATATAGTATATCATTTAGTCGTATCCGTTCGTTATACGTCTGCACTTTCTAACTGATAATCGTTTGCAAATTTTCTTTACTATCGATTTTCTACGCTTTCAAGGATGATATGAATACCCTTATTTCTGCAGTCTTCATTACTTGATGCCTAAAAGAGTAACCGAGCGTAGTTGAGAGAAGCAATCATTTTTTTTTATTTGAAGAATTTGTGATTTATGTAAATTAAATTATAAGACGCAAAATATTTCTAATAACAGCGGGGGTATAATTGATTTAATGAGCATTTATGTACTTGTATTAATTTATTATAAACAACACTTAAGTAATTATCTTAATGTAGAATAAGTTAGAATGGCAGGAGATGATGAGAACACTATAGTGTTTTGTTTAATGTAGAAATTTTGTAGAAATAATCGATGTTTCATGTAGATATATATAATATAGATTATGTCTAGACACTCTAAGTTGTTTAAATATATTTTCTATATAAATGGGTGTTATCAATATTAGAGTGATTTCGTTTTATGGTGTGAACATTTTCATTTTGTGTTTGCATTGAGAAAATTAAAATTTTGTTTAAGCAAATTAATAATATTGAAAATAATATTTCTTAAGTTAGCTAAAATTAAAATATTTTATATTCCTCCCTGTTAATTACATAGACATACATACATATGTATGTTTAAATAGTTTGAGCCCATGGTAGTGAAGGTCATATAAACAATTATTTAATAATAACATTTATAAAAGTTAATTATTTCCAAAGTCCAAGTACATGCATTATAAAACTAAATGGGTCTATTAAAGTAGTTTTTAAAAATGCATTTGTATTGGAAAATTACGTGCATTTACATACATATATGTATGTGTGTAGCAAATACATGCATATTTATTGTTTAATTTTAACAATTACGAATATTTTTCTTTTTGTTTACTTAAGATATAATTTTGCCATTTTAAATACAATACCATGAGTTTTTCGTTTATTTTATGAAAACTTTTTTATTGCTATAAATTTTCTGCATGTAAAGTTAAGACATAAACTAAGTCATTTGTGACTTCTGCTTGTTACACAATTTTTTACAATAAAAATTGTATTCATATTGTTATTATTATTACATACACATATTATTTTCGTTTAGCATTTTTTATAGTATTTTTCACTCAATTGTTAGCAAAGTTAAAATAATATGCATTTAAGTTTACAATATGCATATGTATGCATATTTGTAGGGTTCTATAGTTAGTTAATAGTCGACTTTACGACTTTTTGCATTTTATGAAAAGTCGACTTTTCGACTTTTTTCATTTAATTAAAAGTCGACTTTTAGATTTTTCGTCTATAAGTATTTTATAGATAGTTGACTTTTCGACTTTTTTTACTTTTTTTTACTTTTTTCTACTCTTTTCGACTTTTTCCGACTTTTTTCGTCTTTTTCCCACTTTATTCGACTTTTTCCGACTATTTTTATACCTTTCACCTTCGTGAGAAGGGTATATATAAGTTTGTCATTCCGTTTGTAATTTGTATAATAAAATTTTCCGACCCTATAAAGTATATATATTCTGGATCCTTATAGATAGCGGAGTCGATTAAGCCATGTCCGTCTGTCTGTCTGTCTGTCTATCTGTCTGTCTGTCTGTCTGTCTGTCTGTCTGTCCGTCTGACCGTCTGTCTCTCTGTCTGTCGAAATCAGTTTTTAGAGGACCCCAGATATCGGCGAGATCCGAACCTTCAATAATTCTATTAGACATGCTTTCGAGAAGATCACTATTTAAAATCAGCAAAATTGGTCGGTAAATAACGGAGATATGAGCAAAAATCCGAGACAACCTCTGAAAATTTCATCAAAAAATTGTATAAAAGCAACAACAATACTGTATATAGAAAAAGATGTACACGTATGTGTGTAGATGTATTTGGTTTTATTCAGCTGTGTATTTTTTGTATGTTTGGAATCCAAACATACAAAAAATACACAGCAAAAAAATATGATTTGCATTTTTTGTTAAAATAAAATAGTTTTCCCTTTTGTTTTGCAAATATATTTTTTAATGAATAGGAAAAAGTATTTAAGACGTTTTCAATTATATGAGAGTAGATTGTGAGTTATTGTACAATAATTTTTATGCGAATAATGTAAATTTGAAATTTAAAACTAACACAAATGCTTTTTAAAACAATTTTTTTTACGATAAACAAAAACAAAATCTACGTCTCGTCAATGTTTACCAGCAATGAATCAGAGGTCGAAGTCGACCGTCTTCGAGTCGGAGCTTAGCCGCCGAACTATATTTAGTTGCTTGAGCCGCCGCCGAAACATTCGGCTTAAATCGACTCAAATTTTTTTAATGTTTTTATTAACTAGACTGTAAGATCAATTATGTTTAAAATACACTATGGTGAAGGGTATATAAGATTCGGTACAGCCGAATATAGCACTCTTACTTGTTTTACTTTTTTCGAGTTTTTCCGACTATTTTAGAGTTTTTAATTTTTTTCACTTTTTTTAAAATTTTCGACTATTTTTGACTTGTTTCTACAATTTTTGAGTTTTCGACTTTTTCCGACTTCAACTTTTCGACTTTTGTCGACCTTTCGACTTTTTCCGACTTATCGACATTTTTCGACTTTTTGACTTTCAGACATCTTCATTTTTCGACATTTTTTAAAAACGATAGTCGAGTTATCGACATTTTTGGAACAAAATAGTCGACTTCGACTTTTCGACATTTTTTAAAAACGATAGTCAAGTTATCGACTTTTTTGGAACAAAATAATCGACTTCGACTTTTCGACTTTTTTCGACAAAAAGTCGATTGTTCAATTATTTGAAAGTCGATTTAAAGAACCCTACATGTTTGTTTGTATATTACGGGCCTTATTCATAAACACTTTTATCAAAGGTTTATAAAACAAATTTTTATATAAGTCTATTCTATATGAATATGTATGAATACATATTACATGTACATGTACATTGGTATAAATTTTATCCCGATTGAAAGAAATCATTTGACACTCATATTTGTTAAAAGTAGCAACTCTTTTAATATATTACTTTGTAATTTCCCCTTGGTATTTGCAATCCTAATAAGTCTAGCCTGCTGGGACTATAAATTCAGTGGAGTTAAATACATCCTTGGACTTTGCTTGGAATAATTTAACCTGGGGTCGAACCAGAGTATCTTTTTGGGCTCGAACCAGTAGAGCAGAGCTTCGGACTTTGTCTTGTGCCAGTTATTATAGTAGTTCCTTATTCTGAAAATCTATAGTACGAAATCAGTATTTTCTAATTATACTTTATTTTCATAATGCTTTTCTTAAAAACTTCTAGTCAAACAGTTGGCAATGTGCATAACGGTCAGATTGGATATTATTGGCAAATCGATTTCTAGGGAAATATTACTGATTTTTTGTCGAAGATCTTCTTCCATTACTTCCTAATTAATTCCATGCAAATATTGATGGTAGCAAGACAACGGCATTTGGTTGTAACATTATCGTTTAAGAATTTCCGATTTAAATTGCATCTACTAGATTTAATGCCGATAGTAGAAGCTTTCGATCTGATATATCAAAGATCCTAACGTACTGACAGTATGTATGACGAGCAGAGATATTTATACTTATAGTCCAGTAAAGTTTTGTTTGATTGCAAGGCGTGTAATTTTTTAAATCAAAGAAATATAACCATAATTGGTTACAACTACCTGATAATAGTCCCAATTTTACCAAAGTAGTGCACTTTTTGTATGCACTTCTAGAGATTTTAAAAGTTTTTGCGAAATGTGATTATTTTGTCAGGCTCATATCTAAAAGTGGATAATTATTCCCCACTACTATAGTGGTATGGATACTATGCTTTGGTGCTTATATTTGCAACACCCAAAAATATTGGTTCTATGTTCGTCTGTCCGCCGTTCGTGTATACTTCAGTTTTAATCACAAAAAACGATTAAATTCTACATAAATAACTTTGAAGTAGACCAAAATTTATAAGGATAGATCCATATTTACGACTATTTCCCTTTGAGCCCTTTTGTAAACAATAAGTAAAAATATTCCAGAATTAAGTTTAAAAACAAATTAAATGTTTGTCATAAACAATAATCCACATTTTTAACATACTGACTGATGTAGGGTATCATCTTGTCGGTCATGGCATACTTGTTATACTTTATGAAACTGCACTGTTTTTATTAACGACTCCTGTACGTATACGTGTTCACGATATATTGATATTACAAATATTACGTATACGTCATATTTAAATATTTATTTAACATATACATTTAAAATAATCGAATTGTTTAAAGGTTTTTGCGATTACGATCTTAAACGTCAGAGTTTTTTTTTAAGTTTTATATATTCATAACTTTTGTTCTTTATGACAAGCACCACAACTTTGCCTCAGAGAGTACATGAAAATTGGGAACGGTGCATGATTTAAGGATTAACTGAAATATAATTTTTTTGGGGTTTTTTATCACGTAATGGTGTCCGTTATATGGTTATATTTTTTCGTGTTGCACTGCGTTACTAGATCATATTGGTCTTGTACGATTCCACATAAGATTGTCTATTTCTTTGGACTTTGTAGACTCTAACGTAAATTAGAAAACCATACTAGACGTATTATCTTTCCGTATAATGTCTTGTGTAAAACTTGTCAAAATTAAGCCTAAAATTTTGCTTATTCTATTTGTAACTATCAAACATTAGAAAAGGGCTCTTTTAGAGGACTAGAATGAATTTTACCCACGATCTTCTTTCTAACTGTTCAACTCTAGCAACTATACGATTCCAATCTGCTTGCTAAGAAAATTTAAGGACAGATTTACACTGTATGAAAGATATACCAACATATGTATATTGATATTGAGAATAACAGGGTATGTCCAATTTATGTATTAAAAACTTAGCACCTTGACAATTGGAATGGCTGTTTTGTATTAAAAATTTTTCTTATTATGTAGAATTTTATTATGTAGAATTTAGTTTAGTATTTTTCGACAATTTGAACATGTGCCTGATCCATAAATTGGGATCAATTTAAAAGTTTTGAAGCGACTTTTCTTTAGATTACAAAAAATTACCAAGTAAAAGGAATACAAAGACTTTTTATAACACTGCTGGGCACTTTTTTGTAGCATCCTTCACTGAAGTATGTTTGCCTACGTACATAAATGTAGTACGTTTGTATATTTTCTCGTATTTATGCACAATAAAAAACGGAATTCTCATAAACGTTTAATTCAAGCAAAACACTTGAAAATGTGTTGAGTATAAAATACTCGTATTGTATCTTAGTTTTTTTATTATTTTTTCCCTTTTTTATTTGACTTTGTTTCGTTATTTTTGCGTTTTTTTTACTCTATCTTACTGAGAACAAGTACAATACATTGTTTGCATACTCGTTAAATGTTGTATTCACAACTTTTTTCTTTCGATTATTTTATCCTTCTAAGCAAAAAATTTTGAATTTTGTTTTTATGACAACTTGTTTAATTTCCGGAAGTTTTTGAAAGGGTCAATATATACGATTTCGCAAGATGGTTAAAATCTGTCAAGAGTCAGTTGAAATCTGACTAGGGCAGACATTAGTTAAATATTCGCTATATATCTTAAAGTGAATTCAGTAACCAGAATGGTAAATTCTCAAAGTGAATTTACCAGTTTTGCAGAACTACAGGGTTTTTGCAAAATGCTGAACATTTATTGTTATCTACATACATATGTGCAATGTGTAATTGTGTGTGTGTGCGTATTTTCACACATATAACGATATCATTAAACACAGATACACTCATACTCATACACACTTTTTTACTTGTACATCCAGTAATAAACAATATTTTATGTTAAGGTCTGTAGTATTAAAAAAAATCTTGCGTTTTTTGTTCTCACTTAGATTTGGAATCAGGATCCCAAGGACATTCATATAGGTTTGTTTTAAGGTTTTTTTAGTATGCAATCATTTTAAATACGGATTTCTTTTGCATTTGTAATGATTTTTTTTTTTGTTTGGTCTCACACACCGGCAATGTTGATCTTTTAAGCTTAACATTTTAACATTTTTTTCCCATTTTATAATGAAGCTGTAATATTGTATTGTTGTTGACATTCATGGAAGTGAAATTATTTAAATATTTTCTAACGCTTTTAATGTCCGTATGATTTTGTCAGTGCAAATGTTAAAAAAAAAATATAATGCTTATGGCGACCGTGCTTTTATCTAGTCATATTTCATATTTAATTCATAATCAGAATAAATATTTGGATTATATTTTTTGTTAAATATTCTATTTAGTAATATATAAATGGAAATTATTTTTGAGAATTAAATCGTAGGATCGACTATGCACACAAGTAATGGGCTTTATAAAAAACCCAGTGATTCAAAATAAGATATTAGTTCTAATATTATTCAACGGCTTTATGAAAGTCTAATAATACAAATCTGTTGGTATTAAGTATAATGCTGTACCACATTTCCAGCAAATTGCATGGGTATCCATAGCATGGGTATCCATTGCATGGGTTATTTTCTAAAATACATATTTGAATTCAATTTAATATCAGCGGCTGCGCTAAACCCGTCTCAGCTTTTGAGCACGACTTGCAAAATATTACAGGCAGCCTGCCGCCATCTCGTATTGTATCCCTGCCAATTTTTCCCACCGGGGGCATGTTACCTTGGTGAAACCTTCACCTTGGCGTTGTTGCAATCCCGCTGGCCAGTTTACTGCCTGGCTTAGTCCTGGCATAGATTGAAAAGAGCACCACATAATCTTGTTCTACGGGTGGTCAGTTGCCCACAGAACTATGTCCTGGCTGGTCAGTTTATTGAGGTTCCTTCGGGATCCACGTAGTGACTGTGGTTTAAATCCAAATTCACGAGAAGAATGAGTTGCGGTTAAAGGACTATTGTAAGGTTAAATCAATATTTTGGGATAAGTTCGGTGCTGTTGCCGAAACAACAGATACCCCACAGAGGAGTGACAGTGGGACTTGGAAATGAGTTGGTATTAATTGTATATTTTACGGGATGAATGTGGGATACGGCGGGCCTCATGTTTTTTCTTATGAATGTGTGCTGGGTTGTCTGATGATGATTGTCCAGATATGTTCAAAGTATACTTTGTTCATATCAGAATTACAACAGTGTGTCTTTGTGAGTAAGAACAAAGTCTCGGCTTATTTCATCGATTGATACTGAGGTCTACCGGTTATGTTTCTAGGAGCTGTTGGCAAATCAACAGAGACCATTACATCTGAGTGATTGTAGACTGAAGTGATGTTTTATTTGATGGATTCATACTTAGGTCAACCGGTTATGTCTGTAGGAGTTGTTGCCAAATCAACAGAGACCCACTGAAAGATTCAGGGGGGGTGGTAGTTAGTTAGTTAGTAAGTTAGTAAGTTAGTAAGTTAGTAAGTTAGTAAGTTAGTAAGTTAGTAAGTTAGTAAGTTAGTAAGTTAGTAAGTTAGTAAGTTAGTAAGTTAGTAAGTTAGTAAGTTAGTAAGTTAGTAAGTTAGTAAGTTAGTAAGTTAGTAAGTTAGTAAGTTAGTAAGTTAGTAAGTTAGTAAGTTAGTAAGTTAGTAAGTTAGTAAGTTAGTAAGTTAGTAAGTTAGTAAGTTAGTAAGTAAGAAGTTAGTAAGTTAGTAAGTAAGTAAGTTAGTAAGTTATATTGCATTAAAACATTTGTTCAGTTGAAGCGCTTATGAGTAGCCTCTGAAAAAGGACTTTTTTTTATTTTAAATCCTTGCTTGCTAACGGTTTGCTCATATTTGATATCTGTAATATGGAACAATTCTAGCTTATGCTTCATTAACCTGGTGGACTGCTTTGGACAAAAAGTGTAATATCAAACTACTACAAGGAGTTCAGCGTACATGTTGCTTGGGTATAAGTGGTGCCATGTGTACTACTTCAACCAAGGCTGTGGAAACGTTGCTAGATATTCAACCCATTGAAACATATATAAGATATGAGGTGGCGCTTACAGCCGAACGGCTCTTTACTTTAGGCGAACTGGCCAAAAACGGTTATAGTACACGTCATCAATGTGTACTGGACACATTGAAAGGTTATACACATTCATCGGATGTGCCTGATCGCAAACCAAACACAAAATATGTCGGAAACTTTGAAACGCTAATCCCAGATAGAATGTCTTGGGCAAGCGGAACATTGGAGCAAATACCAGTAGGAATCCGAGTAGTCGGCAACGAAATGGCTAATGTAATAGCTTTAAAGGGAAGGGAGCTCGATGTAGTTAATCTGACAAACGCAAAACCATTCGACGCAACAAAAGCTGAGTTAAAAATATGGAAGAGAGAATCCCATAAGACTTCTTGGAATAATGAAACGATGGATAGAACCACAAAGATTCTATGGGGTGACCCTAATGAGAGCAAGACGAGAAATCTCCTCAAAATGAGCAAGTCTAAGGTTAGTATGATGGTACGTATTCTGAGTGGACGTGCACATCTATGCAAAATTGGACGATTCAGACGAATTTAGAGCATGTGGAGAGGACAGTGAAACTCTGGAGCTTTTTCTTTGCCACTGTCAGGCATTCGTCGAAGTTAGATTCAAGTATCTTGGAAGTGATGTTATTCCGGAAATAACATTCTTCACTGACACTGATTGAAAGATTCTAAGAAAATTCGTTGAGGAAACTGGGTTCCTGAACACTGAAAAATAATTCATTCAGTTCCCATTGAGACATGAAACTGAGTTTCTAAACATGGAAAAATAATACATTCAGTGAACAATTTTTTTCATGAATTAGAGCACACAACAGGTCAACCTAACCTAATATGGAACAAAGTATTTATCTTAGTTAAAGAAAAAACAAAAAAATCTTCGTTATTTGATATTGAACCACTTTATCAACATGACTAAAATGATTGTTGTATTAACAAGTTCTGTTTTCCTTGTAAATCAATCATCTTCTTTAACAAATTCATTTAAATGCTATAATTTAAGATGCTCAAACATTTCAAATGTTACTAACGTTGAATCTTTAATTCTTTTATGTCAAAACAAACCTTTGACATTTAGCAAAAAAAAGGAATAAAAAAAATCTTAAAGTAAAATATATAAAAATTTGACTATCAACTTGATGCTCGTAAAATGTTTTCTCATGCAATATTTAGAGTGTGTTTTTATTAAACGACAACGAAGCTGATGATGTATCATCATCATTGAAGTTGTTTCTATTGTATTTCCTGTTTTCTTTTTGTAGCACAATGGCTTCTTATATAATATGGGTGTTTGGTTGCGTGCTTGATGGTCTGGGTATGGAATCCATGTCGGCACACAGGTAAATGACGACCATGTTCTTTTTTACAATCAAACCGGATGTATTGCCATTATTGTAGTTTATTGCCGTTTACGAGTTTTTTTTTCACGGTACTTGTATAATTTTTATTGTTATTTCCATGTTGTAGAATTCTTTATTTGTGTATGTGTGCTTTTTTATTTGATAGCCGGATATGAAATTTTTTTATTAAACTTTGTAAGAAATACTTACATTTATATATTCAGCAAAATGTTTACGACTAGGAGTGAGGAGTTGTTAGTTAAATAAACGATTTTGTTTTTATGTAGGATGTATTTAGAGGTTTACATATGTGTGTATGTGTTATGGTAGTTATTTTATTTTTTTGCAATTTTATTTAGGCAAAACTTAAGAAATTTTTATCACTTAAAATCTTGTGTGGTCGGAAAAAGTCTTTTGCAGATATTTTGTTGCGTTACACTCATTCGGACATATATTATAGTTATCAGAAAATTAAAAATCGGAATAATTTAGTTTTTGGGCGGCTAGTAGAAAAATTGATAACGAACAAATGTCAACATTTTATTTTAATTGTAATTTTTGTGTGATCCTTGTTGTTGTATCATGTGTTATTGTTTCTCTTTTTTGTTCAAAACAAAAATTAATGACTCAAAAAATCTCCGACTTGCAAATTACTTCTACTTACATTCTGTAGTAAAAAATCAAATATATTTTTTTGTTTCTTTTGTTTCAAGCACTTTCATTTCCATAAAAATGAGAAAAAAATGATTTTATTTCATAATTTAAAAAGAAATACATCAAATATGAATGTCATTGTAAAAAAAAATATAATAATCAAGTAAAGTTCATAAAAACAAGTAGGAAAGTATAGTCGGGCATGGCCGACCATGTAATACCCTACACCATGAGTATATTTTTAAAATTTTTACTTTTTATAAATTTTTTTTTTTTTATAAAGAAAGTTTTATGTTGAATATTACCAATAATTCCAAAATATTTAAGCAATTTATTGATAAAAAACTAAAATTTCTAAATGAGGCTTTATATAGGTTTAAAGTAAAATATATAAAAATTTGACTATCAACTTGATGCTCGTAAAATGTTTTCTCATGCAATATTTAGAGTGTGTTTTTATTAAACGACAACGAAGCTGATGATGTATCATCATCATTGAAGTTGTTTCTATTGTATTTCCTGTTTTCTTTTTGTAGCACAATGGCTTCTTATATAATATGGGTGTTTGGTTGCGTGCTTGATGGTCTGGGTATGGAATCCATGTCGGCACACAGGTAAATGACGACCATGTTCTTTTTTACAATCAAACCGGATGTATTGCCATTATTGTAGTTTATTGCCGTTTACGAGTTTTTTTTTCACGGTACTTGTATAATTTTTATTGTTATTTCCATGTTGTAGAATTCTTTATTTGTGTATGTGTGCTTTTTTATTTGATAGCCGGATATGAAATTTTTTTATTAAACTTTGTAAGAAATACTTACATTTATATATTCAGCAAAATGTTTACGACTAGGAGTGAGGAGTTGTTAGTTAAATAAACGATTTTGTTTTTATGTAGGATGTATTTAGAGGTTTACATATGTGTGTATGTGTTATGGTAGTTATTTTATTTTTTTGCAATTTTATTTAGGCAAAACTTAAGAAATTTTTATCACTTAAAATCTTGTGTGGTCGGAAAAAGTCTTTTGCAGATATTTTGTTGCGTTACACTCATTCGGACATATATATAGTTATCAGAAAATTAAAAATCGGAATAATTTAGTTTTTGGGCGGCTAGTAGAAAAATTGATAACGAACAAATGTCAACATTTTATTTTAATTGTAATTTTTGTGTGATCCTTGTTGTTGTATCATGTGTTATTGTTTCTCTTTTTTGTTCAAAACAAAAATTAATGACTCAAAAATCTCCGACTTGCAAATTACTTCTACTTACATTCTGTAGTAAAAAATCAAATATATTTTTTTGTTTCTTTTGTTTCAAGCACTTTCATTTCCATAAAAATGAGAAAAAAATGATTTTATTTCATAATTTAAAAAGAAATACATCAAATATGAATGTCATTGTAAAAAAAAATATAATAATCAAGTAAAGTTCATAAAAACAAGTAGGAAAGTATAGTCGGGCATGGCCGACCATGTAATACCCTACACCATGAGTATATTTTTAAAATTTTTACTTTTTATAAATTTTTTTTTTTTTATAAAGAAAGTTTTATGTTGAATATTACCAATAATTCCAAAATATTTAAGCAATTTATTGATAAAAAACTAAAATTTCTAAATGAGGCTTTATATAGGTCAAATATGGGCCGATCCTCGGTTAATTTGGGAAAAGGATATATTTCTAAATAACAGTTATTTTTGTTGAGTTTCATTGCGATACAAATGGTTACAAGTCAATTTTAGACGTTTAAGTCACTTTTTGAAGGGGGGTTTGTATGGGGGCTAGGGTCAAATATTATTATATTATACTTATATAAAATTTATTTGTGCCAATTTTTAAAGAGATAGCAGAATTTTTGACGTAATTATGGCATAAAAAGTTCAAATCGGGAGGTACGGTTGTATGGGGGCTAGGTGAAATAAAACCATTTTCAATAGGCTTCGTCCCTGTGCCAAAAAACATGCTTGGTCCAAATTTCATCAAATTATCTTGAAAATTGCGGCCTGTACCTTGCGCACAAGGTTTACATGGACAGCCAGCCAGCCGGACAGACGGACGGACGGACATGTCTTAATCGACTCAAAAAATGATTCTGAATCGATCGGTATACTTTAAGGTGGGTATTGGACCAATATTTTTGTATGTTACAAACATCAGCACAAATTTATAATACCCTCCCCACTATAGTGGTGTAGGGTATAAAAACAAAAGTATTTCCCATATAAATATGATGCGTCGAAAAGGAGTAATTGTGTCATAATATGGAAACAAAATTTAAATAAAAACAAAACATGCCGGCAAAATTTAAAAATTGTCGAAACCATGAGTGCAAGTTTAACGTTTTTAAAAGAATAAATATCGTGTCCTGAGATGAAAAAATGCTATTTTTGTCCTTTTTGAGACGTTATAACAATGCAAAGTGTTGTATATCATTTAAAAGGCCCAAAAATTACGATCTCTTAATTGTAATTGATAATTGCTCAATTACACATTATAACTTAAATAAATTTTGTGTAATTATTACCCACTAATGAATGATGCAGATGATGATATATTTCATTATCTACATACATACATATCCATACGCGTTTCGTCATTCAGTATAGAGCCATTTGAATATTAAGAAATTCAAATTTTATTTGGAATCATTTCTTCAATGTGCACGACATGAATGCGTTCATTTTACAATGTTCTCAATTATATTGGATTTCTTTTGAAAACGCAGATTCAGCAATTAATTTCTTTAAGACGGTGTTCAGAAGTTACTTGGTCCTTTTCGGTAATTTTGTGTTATTTTTTTTAAACTAATACAACAATATATATTAATGTTTTAATGGAGGTGAAGAGGTCTGTGATTTACCGTTCACCTTAATTCAATATAATGTTCCAGAGTATCTTCCTGTCTTTGCTATGATATAGGATAGTCTTAAGAGCCACATAGACTACACAAGCTAGAATTTTACATTTGTGCAAGCCTGTTGTGTAGTGTATGAGGTTGTTTCGTGTTTGTACAAATGCTGGCGATTTGCTTGTACAAAATTAAAAAAAAAATTGATTTTTACACAAACATATTGAATTTTTGTCAAACTGTTTGTATTGTTTATATTTATAAACACAAGCGGCAAAATTAATATTTCAAAGAAAAATGTATATCTATAATTTATCCTCGAAAATGTGAAATCGGTACGGGCAATGTTTGTGTAGTGTATGTTGGAACAAAAAAAGTATGTTTGTCAAGCCGTTTGTGTAGTTTATTTGGGCCTTTAGCTTTTTAATGTACTCGGTATATGCCGGATTAACCTTTTAGATTGAGGTTTTTAAGATTATGGAGGACCAATTTGGTCCTTTTTGGAAATTTGGTATTGTTCTTCTTAGAAGTAACTATTACAACATAATCTACATAATGAATTCCCATTTTATCAAAAGAGCTAAAAAGTCAGTAAAATCGTTCCATAAATAACGGAGATATGAGCAAAAATCCGAGACAACTTATGAAAATTTCATCAAAACCTGAGATTTTTTATTCATGCTCAGACATAAATTTCAAAAAACAAAAACAAAATACATAATCATACGGTAAATTTTGTTAAAAAACAAGGCAGAGCGAGAGCTGCAGAGGAAGAGTAGCAGAGTGAGAGCAGCACCAGTGTGTTTTTATTGTGGAACCAGGCTTAAGTTAGAAGCCATAAAAGGGAACTTTTTGGTACTTTTTCGTTTTTCAGAAGGTACTTTTTTAATATTAAACCTAGAAGCTAAGTACGTCAAATTTAGGTGAGAATTCAAAAAAATGAAATTTTTAGTACTTTTTTGTTTTTTAAAGGGTACCTAAAAATATTAAATTAAGTATGTAGAGTTTAAATTATGAGAGAACGCATAAAAGGGAACTTTTTGGTACTTTTTCGTTTTTCAAAAGGTACTTTTTGAATATCCTATTATATTGAACCTAGGAACATGAAATGAAGTATGTAGATTCGAAAATACATAAGAACCCATAAAAGGGAACTTTTTGTTACTTTTTTATGTTTCAAAAGGTACTTTTTGAATATTCTATAATATTGAACCTAGGAACATGAAATTAAGTATGTAGATTCGGAATTAAATGAGAAGCCATAAAAGGGAAATTTTTGGTACTTTTTCGTTTTTAAAAAGGTACTTTTTGAGTTTTCTTTAATAATGAACCCAAAAAACATGAAATTAAGTATGTAGATTCGGAATTAGATGAGAAACTATAAAAGGGGACGTTTTGATACTCTTTCGTTTTTCAAAAGTTGAGTTTTCTATAATACTCACATAGAAACATGTAATTAAGTATGAAGAGCTCGGATTAGAAAAGAACACATCAAAGAGGATTTTTTGTTCTTTTTTTTTTACAAAAAGTACTTTTTGAATTTTCTATATTATTGAACCTAGAAACACGAAATTAAGTATGTAGAGACGGAATTAGGTAAGAACCGTTAAGAGTGAATTTTTTGGTACTTTTTTGTTTTTTAAATGAACCTTTTTTGAATTTTCTATAATATTGAACCTAGAAATATCGGTATAGCCGAATTTAAAACTCTTACTTGTTTAGAATTAAAATCACTTCACGTTCAATAATTCAATGTTTTGTAAAAGCAATTAATATGAAAGTGAAGTAAACATTGAATTCATATTTTTTCTTTTCTTATATTTACATAAATCACTGAATAATGTTTTTGTTTATTTAGAAACTAAATTGAAAGTTTTCAAAAGTTTCATCTGCAAAAGCTTCTTGTGTCCTGATAAACAAACAATGCAGTTTCTCTTGAGGCGTTACTAACAAAAGGCGGAAGACGTTCATGTCTATTGTTCAAATAACAAAACACTTACATTACTCAAATACAAAAAAAAAGACAACATAAAGTTATGGAGTTTAGGTAGTTAAAAAAGTTTTGTTGTTTTTTTTTTTTTTTTGAAAAAAAAAACTCGACGGCTATTAAATAAAAAAAAAAACTTTTTGAAAAAAAAAAATATTTCTAATGTTTGCACACAGAAATCATTACTTTTTTTGTATACTTTAGCAAACTGAAAAGTTTAACGGCGGTTGAGACAAAAATTGAGTATAAAGTTCAAGTGGATTATAGTCGACTTGATTATACTCTAATCAGTCTTATATAGAGTAACTTTTTATACATTTAAACGATTTAAGTAAAATAATATTTTGTTATCAAATATTTCAGTCATTTTTAATTTTGCTTACAATACCATAAAAAATATTGGGTTAGACCCATTATATTAAATGTTTTGGGTCTCTATTAGATTTTCAACAAGAAGAAAATGTAGTTGGAGTATATTTTAATAATTATTTATTTTTTCATAAACTTTTATGTTAAATTTTTACCTTAATTACAAAGGAGATGTGTTACTAATATCAGTAGAAACGAATGATACCCTTCTCAAATATAGTGGTGTAGGGTATAAACATTGGAGCTATGTCCGACCATTTGTCTGTCGCTATGTATTCACTATTAATAGGATAGGGAAATATCGGCAAACGATTGTCTGTTCTGTTCGTTTGTCCGTCCGTCTGTCTGTTGAAATCACGATAGGGACCATACGGGATTAGCTAGACAGTTGAAATTTCGCATAAATATGCTCTATTCCCGATAGCCACCACACAAGTTGACCCCCAAAAAATAGCTTTAACGAGCATAACTGCTTTAAAAGCACCAGTATAGCAATGAGATTCGGTATAAGTAAGTTTCTTATGAACCAAAACCTCTTTACTATTTTTTTTAGGATCGGTCTAATATTAACCCTGCCCCCTATTTAAGGTCTCTTTCGAAAAATCACGCTTCTTACTGGCTTAAAAATAGGAATATAGCAATGAAAGCCGATACACATAAGTTTGATGTGAGTCAAAATCTCTCTAGTAAATTTTATATAGATCGGTCCATAGTTGATCCTAGTTAAATTTCTCTACATAAAAGCTAAATTTTGGTAATAAATAATGTGCGTTTTACCTTGTATGGGAGCTATGATCAATTTTGGACCGATCGGAAAAACATTTCACAATATTATTTCTCTGTATATGAGCAACACTTATGCCAAACTTTATATGGATATCTTAATTTAGTAATGACTTATGTGCGTTTAAGTTATTTTCGGGAGGAGACCTTGTTTGGTACCTATGACCAGTTATGGACCGATGGAAAAAAATTCTTATATATCGACATTACGGCGGAAGTTATTAACAAAAATCCAATTTTCCGGGAATATATACTTTTGTATGGGAGGTACATGAAATTGTGGACCGATTCTGGCAATTTTCCGTATAGATCAATCACTTGTATAGAAACGATGGAGTTTTCGAAAAAATTAAATGCGCTATTTTTATCGAGGTTGTTCCAAATTTTGATTCATAAGATTTCCCGATGTAAACCGATTTGCTCATTTTCAATACCAACCAACTTAGGAAAACGGAGAACATTTTGGGTAAATTTGGTTAAATTCTATTGCTTCGTTTTATCGTGAGCGTGTTTTACACAGACAGACGGACATAGCTAAATCGACTCAGAATATGATAAGGACCCAGAATATATATATACTTTGTTGAGTCTCAGATAAATATTTCTTGGTGTTACACGCGAAATAACAAAGGTATACTTATATACCCTTTATCAAAACTGATGGCGGTGGATGGACAAGAATGGACAGATTGCTTGACTTGTAATACTCATAAAATGATTTTGAATCAATGTTTCTTATTCTCACAAAAAATATATAGTTGTATTCTAGTAAGAAAAGAACCATCTTCTATACCATTACAAAATTCTCTAACAATTGCTATTAAAAATTTCACTCATATTTAAGTAAATATTTAAGTTTGTTCAACGAAAACAATTAAAAACTTTTGTAACAATATGAACGAAAGATGGCAGGTCTTCAGCTGTACCTCTACTCTACTTTAGAGCAATAGAGAATTTAAGTGGAGGAATAAAATGTGTATTGTTCTAAATCATGTTAATAAGTCAAACAATAGAGAAAGTGAAAAAAAGGAAAAAGCGGAAGCTGTAAAACAACCCTTTAATTGTAGCTGACAAAATAGGGCTTAAAGCACTATAAGTGGAAATTTAATTTGTTCATAACCCTGTAATTCTCAAATACTAAGACAATATGGTTTTATAAAGTTTTTAAACAATTTACTAGATATATAACTATTAGCCCTCAAAACTTCCGGGTAGTTTCAAACGTTTGACTATACGCGTATGTTTTACTATATATGTTTGTGATGTTAGTGAAAATTTACTTTAATGTGTGTTTATGTTTTCCTTTTCTCCTTTCTTCTCCTTTCACCCTTCAATACTTTTCATTTAATTATTTCTTAGTTAAGACCCCAGCCCAATAAAAGTATAAACGAAATAAAACTAGATTTTGTTTTTATTTGTAAGAATTACTTTCTTTTTAATGCGTTTTCTTTGTTCGTTTTATTGTTGTTTTTGTTTTCTTTAATATTTATTTGCTTTAATTTTTAATTGTGCCCTTTTATCGTAAATATAATTTATTTATATCGTTATAAATACTTACATGTTAAAGTAAAAGTATTTTTAGTTTAAGAAATTGTATTAAGTTTAACTAGAGATTTTAAGATTTATTCAGCCTGAGGTAACGGTCTAGTTTAAGTACATTTTATATAGTGTTGTTGCTGTTGTTCAATTTAACCCTTCTAACGCCATTATGATTATATTGAGTAGAATAGTATCTCATCGTTTAACGTTTTGTTCACATTTTATATTTGAAAGTCAAATATGTTGCCACAAGGCTTAATTATACCACACGCGGATCCAGGGGGGGTTTGTTAATGGGAAATTAACCCCCCCCCCCAAAAAAAAAAAAAAAAAAAAAAAAAAACGAAATTTTTTCCTACAAAATATAAATATGAGGCAAAAGAAAATAACAAAAAAGGAAATAAGTGAAAAAACAAAAGTACACGACTTCCCCAAACACTCAACTGGATCCGCGGCTGAATTAAACAGACAGACATCTTTTTATCCCAGAGACCAAAGTATACCTTTTAAATAGACTGAGTCCTGCTTCATCCGATGCTTACACCACCCCTCCCCCCACACACTCAACTGCATCCGCGGCTGAATTAAAAATACAGAAATCTTTTTAACCCAGAGAACAAAGTATACTTTTCAAATAGACTGAGTCCTAATGTATCCGAAGCTTACACCCCTCAAACACTCAACTGGATCCGCGGCTGAGTTAAACAGACAGACATCTTTTTAACACAGAGAACAAAGTATAATTTTCAAATAGACTGAGTCCTGCTGCATCCGAAGCTTACCTTAAGATTTCTTCACATCATGGATTTGAGATATCGTGTCCTGAAGTTTAAAAATACTCCTTTTATGAGATGTTCAAACTCGAAAGGTTCTCAACTGAAAGTCCATTCTATCAGTTTTATTATAAAGACTTAACATCAGACATATCTTCTTTCTTTTTCCAGATAACTGCAGCTAAAGTTGTTGTAGTTGCTGAGATATCATAACGGACGCACAGGTATCGTTAAGTCAAATCATAAAGTTATTTATAGACAAATAAAACTTCAACAAGTAGGTGTGGATCACATGGCGCCAACAGGGCTTAACATATTTACCGACAGCCAGAAGGCAGTTAGGGCGATTAGAGGAGATAGAACTTAATCTAAAACCGTATTAGATTGTAAGAAAGCTTTAACTGAATACTCTCCCAGAAGTAAGTTAACCTGACAAACGCAAAACCATTCGACGCCATAAAAGCTGAACTAAAAATATGGTTGAGGGTATCCCATAAGACCTCTTGGAATAATAAAACAGTGGGTAGAAGCACGAAAATCATATGCGGTGACCCTGATGAGAAATCTCCTCAAAATGAGCAAGTCTAAAGTTAGTTTGATAGCACGTATTCAGAGCGGACTCGCAGGATTACGATCACATTTATGCAAAATTGGACGTGCGGATTCAGACGTATGTAGAGCATGTGGAGAGGACAGTGAAACTCTGGAGCACTTTCATTGCCACTGCCAGGCATTCGTTGAAATTAGATCCAAGTATCTTGAAAGTGATGTTATTCCGAAAATAACATTTCTTACTAACACTGATTGGAAGATTCTTAGGAATTACGTTCAGGAAACTGAGTTTCTGAACACTGAAAAATAATTCATTCAGTTCCTTTTTTTCATGTTAAGGAGCGCACAACAGACCCGATTCTGGCCTAGGTGTATTTCTTCGGACTATTTTCAAACTTTGTCAGTCTGTATTATCAGATTTAACTTAAATACACTACAATATTAGTAAATGTTGTAAAACACACCCTTCATCTTCATAATTTTTTGGTGGAGAATTGGGAACAACATACTAAATGAAAACAACAACCTTTAGTGTGTTTTCTTTAGCAATTAAAACTTTTCACATTTTACACCTTTTTTCGAATATTTTCTTTAACAGCTTTTCTTCTGTTTTTTTTTTTTTTTTTGTTTTTGTTTTGATATTTTATGTAGTTCTTCTTCGTCTTGAACGTATACAACAATAACAGAAGAAAATAAAAGAAAATTAAATAAACAACAATTTTCTTAAAGTCTTTAAAGCATTGGCAGATGAAAAAAAAAACATTCAGAAAATAAATAGAACTAAGAACAATTGTATGAAGCTTTGTAAATGTAAGAATGAAAGTGATTGTTAAAGTAATGGGGGTGGATTACTTTGTCTAACATTTGTTGTTAACTATAACCCACAGAACATTTTTGTTAGCTAATAGCGAGGACTATGTGAAAAAATCGGCCAACAACATTTACATGGATACACTGACGGACGGACAAACTTTGCTAATTTAACTAATTATATGATTCTGTTACTTTAAAACAAATGAGATTCTCCAACTCCAACTAATTGGTAAAAAATTGTATATTGGGATATAAAATCATTCAGCGTGTATTTGCTTTGTGTAAAAGTCTCAATGGGCGTTGAATGTTTCTGAAAAAAAAAAACATCAAATTGACTTTCTGCGTTAAAATTTGTTTGCGTCGTTTGTATATATAGATATCTTGAATTAAATTCAGGGTTTTTAAATTAAAGCAATTTGTTATGCTGTTATGTTGAAATAAGGTAATTGTTTTCTAAAATTGATTGTTTCAAACATAAAGACTTTGGAATCATAAAGGTTTTTAGAATACGCTGTTAAAGGGTGTCGCCTTAAATGTCTATTAAGAAGACTTATAGTGTTGTTATGTCTACAGTTTTCACAATTTGTATGTGAGTTTTTTATGAAGAAAACATATATAACACAGTGAGACAGAATAAACGAAAATTGTGGAAAGGTGGATTCGAGTAGAATAGGAATATATTTTTGAAATTTGCCAAACAAGTCCAAAATCTTGAGTTACGGGTAAAAAAAACAGTTTTTTGTACCTTTAAGTTAGTAACATAGTTATTCAAGTTTGGAAATGATTTTGAAAGTGTTTTATATAAGAACCGTACTATTTATTAATTGATAAGAAATTCGTGCAAAAAAAAATCAATTTTGCTTTTGAAAATTTTTTAGCAATTGATGACATTGATCTTTTTCTTAATACAAAATTGTTCGTAAACTGATTTTCTTAAGGATGCTTTATATGGGGAATAGGGTTAAATATGGGCCGATCCCGAGATTTGGTGTAAGGATTTATGTTTGTATAAAAGCTGTTTATGCTGAATTTCATCGTGATATTAATATTAGGAGGAGAATTATAAAATTCTAGTCATTTTCTGAAGGAGAGTTTGTATGGGGTCAAATAAAGTCCCAGGCATTGATTTTTGTCGCATAGTGTTATGTGTGCTCGTATGTACATATGTAAGGCTGTGTGTTCTAGTCATATATCTTTCAATCTGATGTAAAATAGATTAAACAAACGTTTTTGCAAACATACTTTTTTTCATTCCCACTCACATAACACAAACATTGCTGGTACAATCACCGATTTTTTCACGTTTTTGTGGACTTGCAATGATAGAGATAAAAATTTCTCTTAAATTTTTTTTTTTTTTAGAAAAATGTTTATATATGAATATAAACAATACAAACGGATTGACAAAAATTCAATATGTTTGTGTAAAAATCAAAATTTTTAATCAAACAAACCACGAGCATTTGTGCAAACACGAAACACCCTTATACAGGCTTGCACAAACGTAAACCTCTGCTATGTTTGTCAAGTTAGTTAGTTAAGGGCCAAATAGGCTTGTGTAACAAAGTAACTAACTAAATTTTGAACGAACAACTTAAACTTCCATGCAAATATTTGTCTAATAAATTGACGGTTTATGAGGCTATGGTTGCTCCCGTAAAAATTAAATAAAATAATTAAGAACTTATAGTCGGGCGAGACCAAATTTGATTGAATTATCTTTAAAATTGCGAACTGTAGTTTGATTGCAATGTTTACATGGACAGACAGACGGACATATGGACAGACGGACATACGGACCGACGAACGACGGATAGACGAACGGACGGATAAAGCTAAATCTACTCAGAAAATGATTCTGAGGCGATTGGTATAATTTAAGGTGGGTATATTACCAATATTATTGTGCGTTACAAACATCAGCACAAATCCAATATACCCTCCCCACTAAAGTGGTGTAGGATATAAAAAGAATATCTGTCAAACTACTAAAGTTAATTTTCCTCTAGTCGTAATTTGTTGTATTACAAATACCTGTCTAACAAAAAGGTTGAAACTATTGGAGCTGTAATCGTGTTCTACAAAGAATTTTGAACGTTATGTTAGCTTTTGGATAATAAACTGGCGGATTAAAGATAGGGTGCGTGGACCTCCCGTATAAATTGAATGCGTAAATCTAGAAAACCATTTTAGTTAGCAATGTCAAGTATTGACAACATTGAACATTAGGAACAATTCGGGAAACTATTGATTGAATAAAAATTGGAGTATAATACTAAAGTTTGTATAACTGGTAAGAAATAAAACCTAGAACCCTAAACATCTGCATGAAAATTACAAAAGGTAGATTACTTATTTATCAATTCACTTGCTGCAAATAATATCCTAGATAATCCCTCAAAATGAATTAATTAATTAGTATTTTCATTGTTAGAAGCCTTAAATTGAAAATTAATTAATTGTTAAATTATTTTTCACATTTTTTATTACGTCTTTTTAAAAACGAAAATATACTTAGAAATGTATATTAATTTTTAATTATACACAGTCGTAACAAATTTACAAAGTATCTTGAGTACTTAATATTTTATTAAACAGGAAATGAGAAAAAAAAAAACACAAAAATCATTAAACATAAATAATTTTTGTATTTTATACATAAAGTATGTGAAGTATTAGAAAAACCACCACCCTCATCACCAATTTCTGTTCAAAATTAATAGATTCACTTGTTTAATAAACCTTGAAAACTAATTAAAATAAATAATTGAAAATGTGAGTTATTGTGTGTAACTGCAAATGACAACAGCATACGCTAATAGTAAATTTTGTGTAAAACACTAAGTAATTGAGGAAGTAAGTGATGATTTATGAAGAATAGAAATTAGATAAAATGTAAGAGAAGTTTTAATTAGAGTGAGTGAAAGAGAAATAAATAGTTAGAAAGAAAAGGTTTTTAGTTATTTGTGTTACAGTGTTTTATTTGTGATACCCTTCAGCTTCGTGAGAAGTATAGAAATGAATAAAAATTTGTGATTGTATTTGTGAGATTTACAATATAAGTAATATTATGAAATATTATATGACAAATATATTTTCTTTTGATTAAACACACTCTTGAGGCAAATGAGCAATATGACCTCTAATACTGTCTATATAGAATGTATGCACATTCAAATATTCTCATTTAAAATTTGTAACAGTTTTCCATTCGAATTATTATTTTGGAAATAAAAATATAAACATTTGCATTACACATAAACCACGTTTGTATCTACATACAAATGTTATTACCAAAAATGTTGACCTTGTTGTTTATTAAAAATACAAATGTCAAGGACACAAATATACTTTTATGACTATATTGGTGGGCATAAGTGTGCATATGTAGAGTCCTCGTGCCAATGAAATACGTAAAGTAAATTAAATTTAGTTAGTAGTTTATTGCCTTAATTAGATCTTTTAAAGAGAAAAAGCTTTTTATTAGTTTTAATACGTTATGAACCTTTTAAATTTCTAAATTTAAAAATTTCCCCCAAGAGATTTTGTTTATTGATTTGCTATTTACTTCTAATGGATAATGTTAATGTAAACAGTAATATATATCCTTTGGGCTGTGACGAATCTTTTATATCCTTCATCATAGGGAATTTAAAGTTATAAGTTGGAAAACGAAAATGTAGCAAACAGTCGGCTTTTGTAGATTCCCCTTCTATATGTTGTTAGGTTACATCAAATCCTCTCCTTTTATGAAAAAAATTCTACACTGAATTTTCATTGTTCAGAAACTCAGTCTCTTGGACGTAAATCCTAAGAGTTATCCAATCAACTTCCAAGATACTTGTACCAAATTTCGAAGAATACCTGACAGTGACAAAGTAATTGCTGCAGAGTATCATTGTCCTGTCTACATTCGTATTGAATCCGCATGTTCAATTATGTAAAGATGTGCTCGTAATCCTTTGTGTCCAATCAGAATATGTACCATCATACAAATCGCAGACTTTTCCATTTTGAAAATATTTTTCGTCTTGCTGCCATCATGGTTACCCCATAGGATCTTTGTGGTTCTACTCATTACCCATAGTTGTAATTCAGCTTTAGTTCAGTCGATTGGCTTTGTTTTCGTCAGATTAACTACCTCGAGCTTCCTTCCCTTTAAAGCTATTTCATTTGACCGATCGTTGCCGACTACTACCGAGTAGTCCATATGATGTAAACCAGACGTCGGCGCTAGTATTGTTCTGAATACGAAGATTTTCGGCAGTTTACATGTATACAGCACGATCGCATTCGAGCTTCTCAAAAAGAGCGTCAAAAATACAAATATTTTATTTAGTTGCTTGGCAGCATTCTACAAAGTAGGTTGATGTCACTTTGTTTCAGAAATTGCAAACGCAAAAAACAAAAACACAACTTCAAAAACAAGAGCACAATTTACAAAAACAACATAATTTTCTAGAATGCATAACAATGAAAGTAAATAAGATCATTTTTATTTAATACTTTTTCTTATACATTTTAATTTCAAAAGTTCATTCTATGTGAAGAATTTATCAATGCGATACAATTGGTTACAAGTCAACTTTAGACGTTTAAGACATTTTTTGAAGGGGGCTTTATATGGAGGCTAGAGTGAAATAAAGGACGATAATTACGAAAATCTGCAGTGTCATTTATACTTATATAAAACTTACTTGTGTCAATTTTAAGAGAGATACTAATATATTTGACGTAATTATGGCATAAAAAACCAAATCGGAAGGTACGATTGTATTGGGGCTAGGTGAAATAATGAACCGAATATTTTCAATTGACTTCGTCCCTGTGCCAAAAAACATGTTTGGGCCAAATTTCACAAAATTAACTTGAAAATTGCGGCCTGTACCTTGCGCACAAGGTTTACATGAACAGCCAGCCGGACAGAAGGACAGACGGACGGACGGACATATCTTAATCGACTCAAAAAATCATTCTAAATCGATCGGTATACTTTAAGGTATTGAGCCAATATTTTTATGTGTAATAAACATACGCACAAACGTATAATACCCTCCCCACTATAATGGTGTAAATTTTTTTTATGTTTTTAAGACTTTTTCTTATTGTTTCCAAAAGAAAGATAATTAGAAAGATCCTTGAAACCTTTCATATGATACTGAAGTTGCATTGGATTATTAGGAAGAAATATGAAAAAAGTGATAAAAACCTTAAAAGGATATTTAAATCCAAAGATATATTTTTTAAAATCGTTGTCCTGGTCCTTTTTTAAGTTTTTGTGATTTTTTCATACTTTTTAATTTTTGGTGGAAACATCAGCAACTTCTATTTTGGGGTCACTCTAATGTACATAATTATGTTACTAAGGATGTGTTAATGTATATACGGCTGTGAATGCTCATTAAAATATAGATACGCAAGTAAATATAAAAATAAAAATTAAAATAAAATTCTAATTTTTGAAACAAATTGTTTAAAATAAGAATTCGTAAAAAAATAAATTTTATTTAAACGACGAAATTCATCACAACCCTTTTTTCATAATGCAAGATTACATAATTTACTACCTACAAATGTATATGTTAATTATTACGTAGTGAAAAATTACTAAGCTATTATTTCTGGTAAACCCTATCTTATGGTACCCTACACTAATAATTTGGTTTTGGATTACGATTTATAATGATCACATGTTAAATTCAATCTTAAACATTTTGTCCACAAACGGACTGACATCATTAATACAAACTAATGGTTCATGTCTAAGCTAATTAGTTATTTTATAAGATCAACACTATCGTCCGTTGCAAACAAACTGAATAAACACATAATGCCCACTCTACTATGCAATATGATGCAGGCCATACAATGTAACATACATTAATTTTCTACCCCTTTTTACTTCCTGTCAAATTTTGCTCTGATATCCATATTTTTAAACATATACTCAGTTTTAATTTGTTTCTTTCAGACTATTATACATGACATAAAACATAAGTGTTAATCCTTAGTAAATAAAGTACTAACTTTTCTCTTTCGCTTTTCTACTTCCCTTCATCATATGCGAATGCAATGTCTAGAAAATTGAATCCATGAAATACTTAAATGTTTACTTAAGAGTTTTACAAATACATATTATTTAAGTAATATCCATTTTAGTGTCATGTAGTAATGTTAAAATATTAAGAATATTTACACACTATTATAGGGTCATAGGAAGTAGTGTACATTTTGAAAATTGTCTAAAATAAATTCATGAATGTACAACATTAGGTGGTCATGAGGATATGCAAGTCGGCAAAAATTGACACAACATCACATCCCAGCAAAAATAAAACGGAGTACTTTTAAAAGAATTGCATTTATCACCACTTCCAAAGAAGCACTGCCTGTTTGTTTTTAACATTTGTGGAAGTAATATTTATTTACTTCCAAAGAAGCTAAAATACTAATTTATTTTTAAACTGAAGATGTATTTTTTGTACTGACATCATTTAAGTCAAATTAGTTGTATTCTATAATACAACAATTTCACTTCATAATTACCTCCAAAAATAACATAAAAATTATTTCTTGAGAATGACTTCCTTCTTTTGACAAGCATGTGTTAAAATCATCATTTCTTGAGGAGTAAATTCTATTTGTTGTTCTAAATAAATGAAATAACTGATAAATGCGCAACTAAAGTGTCGTCCCTGGCTCACTCTGACAAAGGAGTAGGAGTCTTTTGTTTATTGATTTGTCGATTAGATTTCTCATGATTATAATCACTGATCACCGTATAATTATCTATAAGTATAGGCCGTATATAAGTTGTTTGGATGAAGTAGAAGTGTATTCGGTAGAAGAATATTCGGTACAACAACCTCTTCAACAGAGAATAGTAATTTTAAGAGTATTACAAGTGGACTTGTACATACACTCAATATTTGGGGTTTAACTCTACAGATAGTTCTTCCATTTCCCCCAAAATTTGAGGATCTAAGTATGCTATAGTTTTCAGTTATGTGATTTTTGTATTCATTTCTTATGAGAGACGACTATAAACTAGAGACTTTACACAAGTCTGTACATTACACTGGCCGGCAGAATTTGTACAAAGTAAAAATCCTGGTCATTTGAGACGTGTAAAACTTTCACGTGAAGGGTATGAATGTCGAAGTGCTTTACGTGAGTACCTAGGCATATTGCCCTATCTCACGGTGGTACTTTTTCAACCACTGGGTGATTAAACCGCTCACCACTGCCCCTTTGTGTATCATGCACACAGAAGTTGCAAACATCACTTCCGTTTACAACCACGCACATGGAATGGCCTCTGTTGATTTAGCAACAACACCTAGAGACGTAACCGAGCCGAGGACTTTGTTCTTACTCACAGGGACACACTGTGGTGTAGACGGGTGGGGTGAGGCCCGCTGAACTTCACATTCATCCCTTAGCATATACAATTAATACCAACTCATTTCCAACGCTTAGTCCAAGAGTCACTCCTCTGTGGGATATCTGTTTCGGCAATAGCACCGAACTTATTGCGAAATATTGACTTTACCTTACATCAGTCTTTTAACCGCAACTCACTCTTCCCGCTAATTTGGATTTAAAACACAGCCACTACGAGGATCCCGAAAGAACCTCAACCAACTGACCAGCCAGAACATTGTCCTGCGGGCAACTGGCTACCCGTAGTACCGCATTATGCGGTGCTCTGGTTTGACCTTCTTTCAATCTATGCAAGGACTAAGCCAGGCACTAGACTGTAACCGGTCAGACTAGAGGTATTGGAAAATCCCTCTATTCCAAGCGATTGCAATAACAGCAAGGTGGAGGCTTCACTACGGAAACATGCCCCGGGGGAATATTGACGTTAATATAGAAAATTTTAGAAATGATATGCATACTAAACTGAACTTGATTTTCATTTTCGGTGACAACATTAGAAACTTTGATTTTGGGGCCACCCTAATATATATTTATACATACATTTTACCATAGAATATTAAGTTAGTTAGTTCGTCAATTAGTCGAAAAAGGATGAATTGATTTTAATGAAATTTACAACAAATATAGATTTAATTTGATAATTTTCAAAATAAAAAACACAAGTACATATATTTGTTTTAGATTGCTCAAATTTTAAAATTATAAAAGCCAAAACTTAGAAAATAAAAAATATTTCTAACTAAATGTTATTTAGTCGTTTAGTTAAAAAAACCGAAGTTATCTGAAACCTTTAGTAAGTTGTCAGGCAACGTTCAGAATATACATTTAAAAAATTGGAACATAAGGGTGTGAAGAACATAATACGATTTAGCTTCATTTAACAATTCTCATGCGTAAAGTTCTCTAGAGTGTTGTGAACATGAACAATATGTATTATATCAATGCGTTTAGATACATTAACATTAAAAATCCCCCAGGTATTTATATAAATAATTTTAAAGTATGGATATATCTTATACAAATACACACATATTGTATTTGTTTTAATAAAAGGTGTGGGTTTCTTGTAATTCCTGCAGTTTCATGTGATTTGCTTCCAGGAGTTACAGAGAGTATTAAATTAATTTTTCTCTTAATAATTTTCGGAAAGTATGGAAACTTTTGTCTTTCATTTAGATTACTTGGAGTCGTAAAATTAGCATACATTTGAAATTATCTTTTAAAAAGTAGCTTTTGTTTCAAATGTCCTTAATATAAAAGAAGAGATTGGCACAACTAGAGACGTGTTAAGAAATTTTGCAAATAATATGGACTTAAAGAAAAAGTAATACATTGAATTATTTTAAAACTGCAGGGTTGAATGTTTTGTGTGCAAATATTAGTTACATTTAGTACTATAGCATCTATTGTGTATGTGTTTTTGAACTTATATGTATTTGAATTTGGATATCTGTGGAAAAGAGGAAAGAAATTTTTATGTAGAATTGATAATGGTAATATATATACGTATTCGATTACTAAACTGTTATTACTATTAAATGTATTAAGTACGAATTTTCAATTCAATTGTTAACGTAACTTACTATATGGTTAATACTATGAGGGTGGTTAAAAGGTATGTATTTAATTCAACTGTGGAGATAAACAAAGTATTGCTCTTAAACGAATTTAAGTTTAAACAGACTTTTTTAATTCCATATAATCTGAACAATCCTAATATTCACATACATTTGATTCTTATCTTCTAATTTATTGCAAAGTTTATTTTAAATGTCATATGCATGTGCCTGTAGTTAGTATTAAGTTTTGTAAAACCTATTGTAAAAACCTTGCGAAAAATATCAAATAACGTAGAATGTTGTATTAGGCTAAGTCGTATAAGTATTACTTATTTCTAAAACAGTCTTATATATACTGAATGCGCCACAACAACACAACACAACAACTCGTTCATTACATTAATACCGAGTTGTATTCAAATTGTTTAATCAGCAAAGTTTATAGTTTTATCTTGAAAAGGACAATGCAATAACCATCATATTATGAATATAAACAAAACGTCGACCTTTACCAAGTACCATTCGAATTATCATCAAGGTGAGAGTAAGCATTGGAATCTAGTAACTTTTCTATGTGCCTCATCAAGCAGTTTCATCAACTTCGACGTTGCACAGTGGTGTAGAAATAAAAAAAGGAAAATATATGTAACTTTTAAGTAGTTTTTCGATTCTAATGAAATTTTACATGCTTATAGACAAAGTATTGTAAAGTATAAATTTAGAATTTTGACATCATCGAATTACTAAAGACGTATGTTAGGTTAGGTTGATTAGAAAATGTTAACTACATCAAATCCGAAGAAATACACCCAGGCCACAATCGAACCTGTTGTGCGCTCCCTATCATGAAAAAAAGGAACTAAACGTAATTCCTAAGAATCTTCCAATCAGTGTTAGCCAGGAATATTATTTCAGGAATAACATCACTTCCAAGATACTTGTATTAAACTTCGACGAATGCCTGGCAGTGACAAAGAAAGTGCTCCAGAGTTTTACTGTCCTCTCCACATGCTCTACATACGTCTAAATCCGCACGTTCAATTTTGCATAAATGTGCTCGTAATCCTGTGTATCCACTTAGAATACGTACTACTAACTTCAGACTTGCTCATTTTGAGGAGATTTTTCGTCTTGCTCTTATCAGGGTCACCCCATAGGATTTTCGTGGTTTTACCCACTATTTCATTATTCCAAGAGGTTTTATGGGATTTTCTCATTCATAGTTTTAACTCAGTTTTTGTTGCGTCGCATGGTTTGACGTTTGTCAGGTTAACTGCCTCGAGCTCCCTTCCCTTTAAAGCTATTACATTCGCTCTTTCATTACCGACTACTTCCGAATGGGGTGATACCCATATGATGTGAACCTGGGAGTGTATTTAGTTAAAGGTTTCTTACAATCCAATATGGTCTTAGATTTAGTACTATCTCCTGATGTAGCAATAATTGCCTTCTGGCTGTAGGTAAATATATTAAGCGCTGTGGGATTTATTTATTTTAATCCAATTTACGCATTCCGTTATTGCTCGTATTTCTGCCTGGAAACTTGTGTTATGATTTGGTAAATGGTGGTATATTTCTACTTCTGCTTAACGTATGTTAAATTCTTAAAAAATTATACGTTAAATTATATTTAAATATTCTTCATTTTTGGACTAATTTCATAAGTATGTATCAAATATAGAAACCTCTTTATTAACGGTTAAACTGGTGTTACAGTTTAACCGTTAATTCCTATCTCTACCGATAAGACTATTCGCAGGTTCCAATTAGTGGATAATTAGGCCATAAGTTTATTGTCATTAAATGTTCTGATAATTAGTTTCCTGTCGATGTGTGTTACAAAAGGAATAAAAAATCAATATTTTCCCATTAATTTTGATAGTGAGTGTAAACAGACAATAGGAATGACAAGTGTTGAAATTTAATGAATTTAATAAATAAGTTATTTAAGATAAGTATAAGTACTAGAGAAAGAACATAGAATTTTTTGAATTTATTTTAAGAGTGTCTTGAAATCGGAAACGATGAAAAATTCTTAGAAATTAATTTATATTATTTTGTTTCAACAAAAAATTTAAATTGAGATATGCATGTGAGAAAATTGAAGGTTGGATTGTGATTTAAAAAAATCTGTTGTAAGTTTATAGAAGTCTACAAAATCAATATGTAAAGAAATGAACACAATGTTAAAATTTTCTTTTAAATTACTAAATATTGCAAATAAAATAATATTTAAACCTCTAATTTGAATTGTATATTGCCTCAGATATACTTTAGCTAATTATTGTAGAATAAAACTGTGAACATTTAAGTAAAATTTAGAAGGGAGATTTCTATAGGGGCTAGGGTCAAATGAGTCCCTATAATTATAGAATTCATAATGGTCATCAATGCTAGTATAGAACATTGTTTTGCAGCATTTTTTGACATACGAGTATATTTAACATAATTATGAACTTAAAAGCGCTATTCGGCGGG
>NC_060954.1:38805194-38827142 GCF_022045245.1 Lucilia cuprina
GAATGGACAGACGGATGGATGGACAGACGGATGGATGGACAGACGGACGGATGGACAGACGGACGGATGGACAGACGGACATAGCTTAATCGGTCTAATCTGAGCCGATTGGTATACTTTAAGGTGGGTATAGGACCATTATTGTTGTGCATTACAAAAATCAGCACAAACCCAATTTAGCCTCTCCAAAAAGTGGTGTAGGGTATAAAAACTGAACTATGCTACTGTTAAGAAAATTCCATTTATTAATGCCAAATATCATACCAAAGTTAGTAACTTGTTTAATTGATTTTCATATTTTGTTATACTAATACCTCTTCAGTTCATGTTTTATTTTTCGTTTGAAGTTTTTTTTCCTAATAAATTGGCATAATTAAAGATTTGATAAGGAATACATACAAAATAAATACAAAAAAATAAATACAACAAAATATAAAACATTTGTATGTAATTGTTTTCTCTTCCATCAGCCTGTAAAAACAAACAATTATAATATATTTTTCAAATCTACAGAGATAGAAATACATCTTTTACTGATTTACGTGGAAATTTGCCAACACAGTTTGGCAAGGCATTAGATAAATGTGTATGTATGTATATATACATATATATATCATTATGTGGTCTAAACAAATTGCCAAAATTATAATAAATGTAAGATAATGATGAATTCAACAAATGTTGTATTATTTATCTACTACTACTTAAAATACAACAATACAAATGTATATTGTGCAAAATTTAAGTTTTGATAACTCTCAACAAATATTAAAACACAAGTGTTTTAAAAGTAACAAACCAAATATTAGAGAAAATTTAGGAAAACATACTTAAAACCTATAGCATATACTTAAATATAATTTCAAATACAATTTCATTTACATTTTAGCATATAATTTGTTGAATTATGTATTTATTAAACTACAAAACTTTTCATCTGATTCTTGAATTAATAACAAATTTCATAAATGTATACATATTTAATTATATGACAACAAAATATTCAAATAAAACTAGAATGTTTTAGGATAACTTTTGCATAATTAATTTAATATTATACATTCATATATTAATTTTATAAATAAATTATTATTATTTTATTCTATTCTATTTTCAGTTGGATATTGGCTTAAAATTCATTAGAAAACTGGTAAGTTTTATGACATTTACTTGTCTATGTAAACATTTTTCTATTAATAATTAATAATACATATTGTTTATTTAGCACGTATGAGTTATATTTAATTCAAATCAATAATAATCATACGTCTGTATGTATAGCGCACAAATTTTATTTTTTTTCCAAATAAATTACTAATAGTAAACAAGTTAGTATATATAATTACAAGGTTTATTAAGTTTATTTAATGATTTTACAAACAACTAATAAGATATAAGTAATTGAGTATTTTGTCTTATAGGAATTATTGTAATTTCTTTGAAAATATGTAATGAAAAGGTTCTTCAGTTTTATTTATAAAAAAAAAATAGAAAAAAGACTGGGTGCTTCATCACCCAAATAAAATACATATACAAATGTCTCACATGCAGAATATTACTCATTAAGTACTGTGTATGTTTCGTTTCCATATTTCAAAAGTATAATTTGAAAAAATACAATTGAAATAGTGGAATCAATTTTACGTTGTGGAAAGTTCTAATAAAAAAATAACATTTCGACCCATTTCATCTAGGAATATACTTTTATGAATATTAAATTTATGAAATATTACGTGTTTAAATCTATGCATCACAGATGTAACTCATACGACTCAAATATCCATTAATTTGTTTCGGATGAAAAAAATACAAAAAGGTACAAAAATCACCATTGTTACACATTTAACCCCTTAGGGGTAGGAATTTGGAAAAAGTACCTGAGTAACAACTAACTAACTAACGAACTATCGAACTAACGAACTAACGAACTAACGAACTAACGAACTAACGAACTAACGAACTAACGAACTAACGAACTAACGAACTAACGAACTAACGAACTAACTAACTAACTAACTAACTAACTAACTAACTAACTAACTAACTAACTAACTAACTAACTAACTAACTAACTTTACAAATAGTTAGACTTATGATATAACCGTATAAGCTACAGTTGCAACAGTAAACCTGTTATCAGGAAGTTATTTTGAAGAGCAGTTTAATAGGAATGAACGTTTAATATGAACAGATTTTAACGATAATTATATTCTACACTAGGGTTCTATAGTTGAAACGAAAAGTCGACTTTTCGTCTTTTGTATTTAGTTAAAAGTCGACTTTTTCGACTATTTTTTACTTCTTTCGAGTTTTACGGATTATTTTATAGTTTTTACTTATTTTCCACTTTTTGACTTTTTTCTACTATTTTCGAGTTTTCGAATTTTTCCGACTTTTTCCGAATTTTTTCGACTTTTCGATTTTTTTTTTACTTTTATTTACATAGTCGACTTTTTTCATAGACGATAATGGAGTTATCGACTTTTTGGAACAAATAAGTCGACTTCGACTTTTTTCGACAAAAAGTCGATTTATTGTTAGATTATTCGAAAGTCGATTTATAGAACACCACTTTATAGGAGAGGGCATTATGCGTTTGTGCTGTTGTTTGTAACACCCAAAGAAAAAATTGTCCTAGACCTAGTTTAAAGTATACAAATCGGCTCAGAATCAGTCGAATTAGCAATGTCAATCTGTTTGTCCGTCCGTCAGTGTCTCCGTATGTGAGTCAAAGCTTGTGCTCAAGCTACATGTCAATATTTTGGCATAACAACTAACGCTATTTAAAATGGTTGAAATCTGTCCATTATTTCGACTACCACCGTACGATCGAATAGAGTTTTTGGCTCATAATTACATTAAATATTCGATTAGTCAACAAAAATCACCAATTTTAAACACCATGTAAATAAACCAAAACATATTATTTAAATGATTTATAAAGGATTCGTTATAGGCAAATACTCTTATTTATTAATCATAATTTTTTTCAAAATTAGCAAACATTTGCAAAATTACAACATTACCAAATTGATAACAACTTTACCAATGTTTTTTGTTTAATAAACATTTTCATTTTCAACCATTCATTTTTGTAAAATAGACGCCAGAGACAAAGATGTGTCTTTGTTGAAAGATAAATTTTCCATTTTACCTTTTTAGTGGCATTTTAAATAAGTCTTCATTAAATCAACATTAATTTAATTAAAATAACAAAACCAACTGTCATCATTGTCAAAGAAACTTAAACATAATTAAAATTATCGAAAAATATCTATAGGAAACTTCTTGGCCAAGGACAAAAACAAAGTTATTCGTTTGATTCCGTATTCAGGACAACTGGCATGAAATAATTTGCAAACTGTTTAATTTAAATGACATTTAAATGTAGTGCTTAAGTAAGAAAGACTTAAATATAATTTGCATAGAAATATCTCTATAATTTGTATTTAATTTAATGTCTTTATTGTTATTGTTGGGCTTTTAAGGAAGAAGGAATGCTGCAGATAATAGATTTTCTTTATATTTGTAGTGCTATTTTGGTAATGTTATGAATAGCAAATAATAGAATAAATTTTGTTATTAATCACTTTCAATTACTTATTTATCAATTGTAATTGATGCAGAAGAAATTTACTTTACTTTATTATAATTTGATTGCCTAGTTGAGAAATGTGGAATTTTAGCAAAATTTAATTTTGTTATCAATCACCCACCTACTATTGCAAGTTTCAATTTCACTCTTAGCTCTAAATGATATGACTTTATAGGGTTAAATCAAGTGTATGTATGTTCTGCCAAAGGCTTTATAGGTGTTTTCATTTTAGCAATAAGCTGAAAATCATACCATGAATAAGATACTTAGAAATAGTATTATTTTCATATACGTTCTCTATTACGCAAACGTACATACAAACATGTATTTTTTTATTTTCCCAACACTTTAGATGTTTTCTGCAAATCGGATTATAGGTGACATTTTTGTCCTGTAGCCATTCTCGTAGAAAACAATACACTTAAGATGATCAACGCAGAAAAAAATTAAAAAAAAAAAAAATAATATAAGAAAGAAAAGTAGTAAATAAGCTGACAACAAATAACGGACAAAAGCAAATAAATAAAATAGAAATCTACAGAAAAGGAAGAAAATCTAAAAACTTTATAGGCAAATAACAATTAAATAATGCATTAATACCTAAAGGTCATGGAAAAAGTATCTAGATAAAATCTACAAATTCAAACTAAAAATTTCTAATGTAATTATGGTTGGCAAAGTTGTCGTTTTGAAGGGCTCTGTGTAAATTAAACTTTTTCTAATATCTTATGTAATAGGATTAGAAATAGAAATAAAAATGCTATAAGAAAAACTAAGCAGCAACAATATTTATAATAAAATAATAAAATTTAAAAAGCAAAACAATTTAAATAGGAACTAAGCTAACCGTATGTTAGTGTTCTAGTCTCTCAGACCGGAGGTAATTAGTTTGGTTCCTACCAAAGTAAAGGGTCGATGGAGGTTTAAGGTGTATTTCTTTAGATTTATCCTGCTTTTTTGGGTTTGAATTAGGTTGGCGGTGCATTAAGCACTCATATTGCCAGGTTACCCCACTAAACGACCTATACCTTCATATAGGAAGTTGGAGCATCCGAACTTAATTTCATCAAAAGTATTGTTGGTCTCCACTAGAAATAAGTCTTAGAGTTTTAATGGTCTCCACCAGTATATATTTGAGTTTAAATGGTCTCAACCGGTAAAAAAAACATAACTCTGAGGTAAAACGAAAGCACGCGTTTAATAAAGACAGAAATAAAAACAATGACGCAAAAGTTGTGTCCTAACTCAGACCTGAATTACAGCGGACATCCTGCTTTAAAACTAACTAAATGGTGGGAAAGACTTAGATGAATCTTATAGGGATGCCATTTTGAATGGGTAAGATACCATTCTAAAATGATAAGTAAATATAGATATGGATAAGGAAAGTATCCAAATTACTTATGCAGTAGACGGGGCCCTGAATACGGCTGAACCTAATCAAGAATATCTCAACAAGTATGAAAGTATGTGCTTATACAGAACGGGTCGATCCCAATGACTGAAATACATAACCGTAATCCTTGAAAGAAAACTATTATGGAAATACATTGACGATAGACTGAGCCTTATAAAGAAGGACCATAGGCTCAAAAAGTAGACTTAGTTTAACTCTCACTTTTGCTTTAAAACGAGTTTGAGGATTTTTATTAACAGTTAGGAATCTGAAATATACTATCGTCTACCCAAACTCAATACTTGCATTGAGGTAGAAATCCTTGTTTTCGCGCAATGTATAAAATGGATAAAAGTTATTTAGAGTGCCAAGATACTTATTTTAAAGCGAAATAACTTTGAGATGAGCAATACAACGCAAGAGCTGAGTTAAAAAAAAGGAGAGAATGGACTAGAATGGACTACAACATTTACTAATGTACTACAAATATTAATTAGTTTAATGAGTGAAAAAGTCGGCTTGAAATGCTTTTGTTGTACATTGACATAAATTTGCAAAAAATTATAGATTTTTTACAATCTGACGTAAAAATTGCACATTTAAATGCGGTTTTGTACAATTTGAAAATTTCATTTGCCGTTTACTAAAAATCACTTCGATCAAATACTCGAGTATCTACAACCACTCAGATGAAAAGGCCTGTTTTGAGTCGACATCAAAAAAGCCTAAGACTTGTTCCTACTCATAGATTACACAATGTAGTAAATCTGGGATAAGGCATTGTAACAGTTCCTCTGTTATCAGATTGCCTGGTTTCTAAGGAAAGCCCGAGTCCCGGCAGACTAGACATATTGGTAGCACCAATATGTCATTCAGTAGTCATTCAAAAGTTGTTTAGGTTCATATTATTATAGAGTTTTTGCTGGAATGTTTCTCGCATGAACCTTAGTAAAACTAAGTCTATTATTTAAAAAAAGTGATAATTTTCTCTGGCTATTTTAAAAATCGTTCAGATTTTGAGCTAAAAATGTAGCTCTTGTCACAAAAAAACAGAAATTGTGAAAATTTTACATCGTCAAATTGCACTGACTTCATTAAAAACACCTGTACGTATACTTGTTAATGTTTTATTGATATTGCAAAAATTAAGTATACGCCTACGCTAGAGAAGCACTTTAAAGAAGAAACCATATTTTTGTGCGATTTTAATTTCAAAGATGAAGTTTATTTGAATTTATATGTACCTTGTTACAAGTGCTAAAATTTAGATTAAGAGAGAAAATCAATATCCCAAACACTTTAGTGGGGAGAGTATATATTTAGTTTGTACTGATGTTTGTAACGTACAATAGTATTGGTACTATACCCACCTTAAAGTATACCAATCGGCTCAGAATCATTTTCTGAGTCGATTTAGCTATGTCCGTCCGTCCGTCCGTCTGTCCGTCCATGTAAACCGAATAGGGCTTGTAAACATTGTAATCGAACTAAAGGTCTCAATTTTGGAGATAATTTAATAAAATTCGGCACGTGATCTTCTACTATACCATAGAAGAAGCCTTTTGAAAATGGTTAACATCGGTCCATTATTTCACCTAGCTCCCATGCAACTGAACTCCCGAATACAGCTTGTAAACCTTGCTATCAAATTACAGGTCGAAATTTTGGAGATAATTCAATGAAATTTGGCACATGATCTTCTATGGCACGAAGCATGTTGAAAATAGTTAACATCGGTATATAATTTTACCTAGGCCCCATATAACTTTACTCGCCAAATAAGGATTTTAAGTGCATAATTATGTTCAATATACTCGTATCTCGACAAAAAGCTGCAAAACCAAGTTCTACACTAGTTTTGATGACCTTGATGAACTTCATACATTTTATTTGTATATTATATGGTCGGCATCGCCCTACTATAACTTCTTAATTGTTTTTTTTTTGGCTTTTTTTTAAGATGTAAAAAGTTAATTCAATAAAAACAAACTTGTTTAAACTTTACCAAATATATACAATTTTCACACTTAATATAAATGTTTATTAATTTAAAACTGTTCTGAGTATGTATGTATGTATGTATGTATGTATGTATGTATGTATGTATGTATGTATGTATGTATGTATGTATGTATGTATGTATGTATGTGGAAGACTAAAAACATTGAAAACATTAATCTTTGTCGCAGTTTCACCACCAAACACCCTTTCTATTTTCAACAATTAAAACAATTCTTAAATATGTCTTGTCTTTATCGCTCAAGTTGAAGGTTGACATTGTCATAACAATTTTTATGACAGCAGTTTTTTTATTACACATATTAATTTTTCTCAATATGTATGTAGTTTTAAATATGTACATGCATGAAACTATATTAGAATGGCTCTAAGAATAAAGTTTAGAATAAAACAAACTAATAAAATTTTTTGAAATATCTGAAATATGAAACATAATTTAAACTAAATACTGTATATAATATACACCACAGTTATATTGGTATTTTAAAATATTACTTGGTAATACAAACTATTTGTCCCGTGGTAACTTAAAGTTCATTTTTTTTCATCCATTCATCTTGGATCACTATAATAAACAAACAAATGTGACATTATTGTATGTCAGTATACTTATAGTAATAAATCACATAAAAAAACACAAAATGAGAAAAATTTTTAAGCTGTAAATAGTATAAGTAATTTTCTTTTGCCAGCATTACAGCTTAAAAACCCTGACTATATGACCGAAATTATTTTATTTCATGAAAAATTAAACAGAAAATCCCTAAGTGCTTCTGTAGAATAATAAAATTTATTATAACATGAACATTCATAAACTAGTTTAATAGTTGCTAGCAGACTAAATAAATATAAATAGAATTGTTGCGGATTTATTATGTTTTATTTAAGTAAGAAATAATGGTATGATTAAAATAACATATTAAATTATAAACTAGGCTGCTATCTCCATCATGGACATAATAGTTATAAATTTGAATGTAGGGTAAAAAAAAATAAAAATTATTTTTTTTAAATTTATTTATCATAAATATTGGCTATCGTCAACTAAAGCATTTTCCAATCATTGTGACAACGTATGGGCTTAACGCCAAAGATACTGCTGATATTTTGAAGCCAAGAATGGAACAAGCCAATTTTGTATATCCTGTTCTAGACTGAAGTAGCGATTGAAAAAATACACTGAAAATAAAACAGACTGACAAAATTAAAAAAAAAAAATCGAAACACTGAGATTGAATTATACTTTTCTAAAGGATTGAATCCAAATTGACCTCCCATTTTTTAATCAGATCTGGGATTTTGTGTTCTGAAATTTGAAAAAAACAACATTTTTGGTACTAATGAATGTCGATGTGCTTTACGTGAGTACCTGGCGTGTTGCCCTATCTCACGGTGGTACTTTTTCAACCACTGAGTGAGTAAAAAGTAAACAACTCACCACTGCTTCTTTGTGTACCTTACACACAAGTTACAATTTTTGTACATGGATATACCGGTACATGTACAAGCACTTTGCTCAAGTACTTGAGCTATCTAACCTCTGACAATTGCTGCCCCGTTGCGTAACTTCCGAGATGTAAAACATCATTTCCGTTTACAACCACGCAGATGGGAACAGAGTTTACTCTGAACATGTCTGGACAAGGAAGGAAATTCAATGGTATTATTTGTATATGATACCTTTCATCCATCATCAGACAAACCAGTACACATCTCATTTATCCGACACATTCATAAGAGAAAAACATACGACAAAACATACATTTATTATACACCCACATTCATCCCGTACCATATACAATTAATAGCAACTCATTTCCAATGCTTTATCCAACAGTCACTTGTCTGTGGTGTATCTGTTGTTTCGAGAACAGCACCGAACTTATTTCGAAATATAGATTTTACCCTACATCAGTCTTTTAACCGCAACTCACTCTTCCCGCGAATTTTGGTTTAAACCACAGCCACTACGTGATCCCGAAGGAACCTCAACCAACTGACCAGCCAGGACATTGTCCTGCGGCCAACTGGCCAACTGTACTACCAGATTATGTGGTTCTCTGATTAGACCTCTTTTCAATCTATGCAAGGACTAAGCCAGGCAGTAGACTGTAAATACCATTTTATAGTGCCGGTTGGTAACACCTCTGTTCCCCGGGATTGTGATAAAACCAAGGTGTAGGTTTCACCAAGATAACATGCCTCCGGGGGGTCGGAGTTGTTTCAACAGCGGGAAGACAACTTTATTTGCATGTAAAATGTATGTCATCTAAACGACCGTTATATCATCTTTAAAATGAACGCTCAACATTTGACATATCTTCTTTCATTTTCTTCGAAATAACTACGCTCATTGAAAACACATGGCTTTCAGCAAATTCATAGTGTTTTTGCTACAGTGAGATGGATGTTTAAAGTATAAAAATTGCACTTTATATATCGATAACTTAGTTGATTCTCAACGTATTTAGAATTGGTCTATCTACAGTGACACATATGATGTTAAAGAAACCTGGAGAAATATATGCGAATTTCTCCAAAAAAAAAATATTTTTGATTTTAGTTTTTCTCTTTTTCCAAGTCAAGAAATGTTTAGTATATTAGAATAAAATGAATAGCGTACATTCGATAAAGGTTTCTTGTAGTGCTCTGACTAGATTTCATTGTAGATAAGACTATTTAGTTCATAGTATATAAGGCCTCTTAGGTTTCTTCAAATGCAGAGCATATCCAAAGGACCTTAGCTTTGGTTTCCATGTGAAGGAATGATACTATCACATACGATCTTAAAATAACTATCGTAGACTCTATAAAGTATGATCCTCTAAAGCTATGTCTGTTGAGAAAACAATATACTCCAAAGGTGTTGACCAAGTATTTTCAAATGATGACAAAAATATGGTTAAATTGTCACTCATCCAAAAACAATAATGTTTTGTTATAAACATACTTATATAAAAAACTTTCTTATAATAATTTCACAAATGTATTTAAATTCACATTAATTTAAACTTAATTACCAAAGTGACAAACATATTAAATTATGTGAAAGCTTTTAAAAGATATGATTGCTTAATATTTAGTCAAATCAAATTTAATTTACCGCACATAAAGTTACTGCACACTAATTTAATGATCTTTATTCGTACCTCAATTAAATTTTCCTTAATATTTAATTATACAAGTTCCATAAATTACCGGCCACAAAGTGGCTGAACAAGAAGAAAATATAAACTATTATCAGGAATTAATAATTAAAATCTGTTTATAATTATCACTTTTCAAAGAAGTTGATATTAATTGGTTTCCACGTTCATATAAATGACAAGACAAACAGGACCACAAGCGTTTGATGTACTACATGTATATAAATGTCAAGATAACAATTTAATATAGTTTCCTTGATAGGGAAAATTAATAATAATAATATAAGAAAATATATATTGTACGTGTTGTACTCTATACGCTTAAAAGAAATAACAGTTTGAAAGAAACTATTGTAGACTAAGTAAAGTGTATTGTAAGGGATATTTATTAAAGTTAAAGTTTTTGCTGAACGAACCTGTTGAAATGATCAGAAGTTTGCTTAATCAATCAGTATATCAATAATAGGGTAGAAGGGGGATCATGGGCCATAGGGGCAAAAACTTAATAATCGATTTTATCGCATTATCAAATTTTATTTTCGTTTATCGATTATCTATCATACCTGAAAATTTTAAACATTAACATTACATATGATGGGAGGCAGACATGATTAATTGTTTTTCAAAGAGCTGTAAAAATATATCACTCTGTGAACTTTTTGTGCTAAATTTTTTAGTGGCGTATAGTCCCCCTTCTACCCTACATTATCTATTACTCTAGTTTGGTCAAGATTTATTACAATTAGCTAAAATTATTTATTACTTTTTAATTTTACAAACAAAAATTATATTTTTGTGAATCTCCACGAATTTGAAATAATTTTAACAGTTTTAAAATTTATTCAAACATTATTTCGATATTAGAAAATGTAAGAATATGTGAAAATGTAAATATTGTGAATATCACAAGTTTTGAAATTATTTTAGCAGCTTCAAAATTTTTTCGAACATTATATCGAATTTTCGAACTTAATTAAATATTCCAACATAGCATTATAGTGTCATCAAGTGTACTCTAGACTGCCGAATTTCAAACAATTCGGACCACGAGAACTGGTTTTAATGGCTTTAAAAAGTTCGAATTTTCGAAATATTTATTTTTAGTTTTTATGTCCCAGAGATTATTTTAAGAGTATAAAAAATTTATCGAACATAACTTCGAATTTTCGAATATAATTTCAAATATTCGAACATATTCCTACCTGAATTGGTTTTTAAAAAATTTTACCCAATTAATTTGTCGTTCGTCTGCGTAAGAAATAGTTCGTTACGTACGACGAACTTCGTCATACGCAATGATTGTGTACATTTTCATATACCCAAGTGTGTTCTATTTCTGACGACGAATATTCGTTCCGAAAAATTCGTCGTTCGTCCCAATTGTGGGTATACTACATCTACAAAAATCTCGTGTATAATATGAAATTTTGTGTAATCATACCTTTTTCTTCAAAGAACGAAAACTTTTTTTGTATATTTTTTCGTATAATTTCGTAAAATAAGCTATTTTTGCATTATTCTAAAATATTTCGTACAATTTCGTAAATATTACGAAACTTATTTCATAGTGCCTATTTCGTACAGATTTGTTGTAGAAATACAGTTTTTTTAATAGTACAGTTTCGTCGATTTATGCGGTACCAGTTTTCGGCACTATATGCTCAAAAAGATTTTATGTACTTATGTAGGAAGAATAAAAGGGATAGCACGGTTAAAAGTATGCTATATATATGCATTGACATGGAAGCCACATATATCTAGACTAAATAGGATTAACTGCATGCTAAGGAACAGGTCGATAAATAGTGCGATGTACGATCAGCATAATTCGCGGTACCTCACAGTTTATAAGGACTCTAACCGACATAGACTTTTCTGCTATGCACCTCATAAGAAATGTTTCCTTTATGAATGTTGGTCCATTTTGGTGTTATCGCAAGCCCAGGAAACTTTAAATTGGTGACGATTAAATTTATCCTTGGCCTTTCCTTGGATTGATTTGACATGAGGTTGATACAGTTAGCTACGGTTTTCATCGTTATTGGAATAATTCTTTCGGAATGCACGTGGTTTAATGTCAAATTCTGTGGTTTAATGTCAAATTCTCAGAAGAAGAGTGACTGTGGGACTAACCTCTGGAAATGAATTGGTATTACGTGTATATGATACTAGATGGATGTAGGGATACGAGAGCCTCACTCGAATACTAAGATTAAGTGTATCGAATGAATGAGAAGTGTGCGTTATTGGAATGGTTCTTTCGGAATGCACGTGGTAGCTGTGGTTTAAAGTCAAATTCTTAGAGGAAGAGAAAAGAGAAGACTGTAGGACTAATCTTTGGAAATAAGTTGGTGTTACATGTATATGATACTGGATGGATGTAGGGATATGAGAGCCTCACTCGAATACCAAGATTGAGTGTATCGAATGAATGAGAGGTGTGCTGGGTTGAATGGTGATAGATTTTCTTGTCCATGTATGTTCAGGGATTATTCTGTGTTTCAAGATGTTTTTTCAGTAAGTAAGAACAAGTCCAAGTCTACCCATTACGTTTGTATATTGGTGACTCAACAAAGTTCATCCCGTCTACGTGGTTATAAATTGAAGTTATGCTTTTGCATCTCGGAAGTTAAGCAGTGTCGCAGCAGAGCATATGAAATCACTCGAAAACCTAAGCAAAACCATTTTTAGAAATTTGCCCTCGCCGTGCAATATACTCAAATAGGCAGATGTGAGTCGTCTAATAAGTTTATCCAATAAGTCAGCTGTTCACGAAAATCATTTCAACTTCATGTCTGCTATCTTAATACTTATAAAAGAAAGTGATACATATTACTTGTGTAGTAGAGCTGAAAAAGCGCTGAACATAACCTTAAGCTGGGCTCAACTGAGAGACCTGAAAGCTAGCCCAGCAAATTTCTATTTCCTATACAAGGAGGGCTCTTACAGCTGAAAAGCTCTTAGTTTTTGGCTTACTGACCAAAGGCGGTTACAGAACATATTGAAAGGTTACAAACAAAGATCGGACGTACCTGCTCTACGTCGAGAGCTAAATTCTCAATATGTCAGACGATGGGTATAAATCTAAGACCATATTAGACTGTAAGAAAGCATTAACCGACTCTCCTCTTGGGGAGAGACTGATTTACGACAAACAAAAATATGGGAGGGTCTAATAAGACTACGTGGAGTAATAAAGCAGTGGGTAGGGCCCAAAAGATCTTATGGGTAATCCTAACGAATAAATCTTCCCCAGAGTAAGATGAGTAAGTTCGAGAAGAGTATTGACACATTAGAGTGCGGATTCATACAAATCTGGAGAGGAGAGTATAATTATGAAGAACTTTTCCTCAAATTTAGATACAAATATCCCTCAACAATACTGATTGAAAAAGTCTTATGAATTATGTGCAGGAAACATAGTATCCTTCATATAAAGCGTCTGTAATAGACCGAGGTGTATTTCGTTAAGTTTGATACATGTATTATGGTATGTATATCCCTCTATCAACGTAACCTAATCTAATGTTTATCAAATCTTTTCAAAACATTTTACTTGTACATTTATAACACTAATTGAAAATGTTTCCAAATCTCCAGATCTCTATCGAAAAACTATAATAAAGACATTTTAACTTAATTAGTCAATTGTGGCTAAAATAAAGTAAATAGACAAACTAACATAAGTAGTCCTATTGAAATACGAAGACGTGTTGATTTTTGTTTCCATTCTGCTGTGAATGAGTGTGTGTGTATGTTGGTATGTGTGCATGAAGAAACGACATTTACACAATTAAATTGACCTTCGTGTCAGAGCAAATACTGCATTTAATAAAACTTAAATATTTATACAATATTCATTAATAGTTGTCAGAAAAGAAAGACGAGAAGAAAAAAACGTAACATGAAACTAAAAATGGTTTTCTACAAAAATAAGAAAAAAAATAATGAATTTGTTTTGGTTTCTATTAATTTTCTTAATTTATTTAGTGACAATATCATTAAGTTATAATTGTTATTGTTGTTAGAGTTTTTTCTCTATATATCACTTAAGTTTTTGTTACTTGTTTTATTGTCCACTTCCCAATCAATAAACATGTCATTGTTTAAATGAATGAAACTGAAACTTTTTCAAAGTTATTCATTCCACAATTTAGTCGATTTTCCTTTTCATTTAATTGTTAAAATTTATGGGAATAAATATGTATTGGTGCCCTGTAGTTTGAGGAGTCATCATTGAACTAGCAACAACTATAGAATTACCGACGTAACTAGTAATTTTGAATAAATGCCTCAGATAGGAACTGGACTGACCCTAAACAGATGACAATAATACAATCATTTTGATTGGAAATGTGCCATTGACTTTGCAAAAAGAGACTTCTTCCAGATTTTTTAAAGATTTAGTATCTTTAAGTGACTTTTAGCATCTTGTTTGTTTACTTGGGGAACCTAAAAATGACTACTTCGTTTTTTTTCTGCATTGGTTCTGAAATTTATAAATAACGGCCTTGATTAGTCTCCTTTTAAAACTGTTGGATTTGTGGTAGATTTTTTTTTGCTAGATTGTATTGCATCTTTCCGTATCCCTTTGTTATTCTTTTGTAATCATGTATGTGTGTATGTGTAAATTTACATTATTTTTGTAGGCGTAAGTCTTTTCGTGTTTTTCGTTGAAGTCTGATTATTGCTTTTTTGTTTTTGTTATTGTTTTTTCTTTGCAAGAACATTAGTCTATAAATCAATTTGTTTGTTTTTTTTTTACTTGAAAATGGCAAGATTTACTGTTAAATTATCTTAACAGCGACCGCCTAAGAAAAACAAAAAAAAAATACAAAAAAAATTGTACTCAAGAACAGAAGACGAAATGTTTTATCTTAATAGACGGTTACACGCAGAGAAAACCAATTTGCAGACATTTCTTTTAGATTTCATACATACACGCATACATATGTAATTTTGTTGACTTATCTTGGATGTGTTTTATTTTAATTAAAATATATGTATGTATGTGTTTTGAATTTAAAACAATATTTACCATAAACATATTCAATTAATATTAATTGTAACGTATCAGTGATTGGCAACTGTTAATCACTGGTGGGCGTGTTTTACCTTTATCTGTTGCATGTAGTATGAACATTTGCAGGAGGTCTTGATCATAACACTTTGCGTTATTTTTAAAATTCATGGAAATATAACACCAATGAAAAGTGCAGTACTTCCCAGTTTTGCCTAAAGTCGTGTACTTTTAGAAGCGAAAAAGAAGCAAAATTGACTCCATGGAATTACTGTAAAGGACCCGAAGAAGATATGATTTTAACATCGGCCTGTCATAGGAATGGATGTCGTTTTTATTTGATTCCAAATTCACAACATTTGAAGACATTCTTAGGAAGTAATTTTTATGTTTTTTTATTTGGAGTGAATAACTAATTTCACCCAAATAATATTAAAATATATAACAGGCATTTATCAATTCACTTTAAAATTAATTTTTTTATTAAACAAATTTCAATACAAAAATATATTGCTTAAATTTAAAAAAGGAATTCTTTTTGCTTTTTTGGTCTTCAATAAACATCAATTCCACAGAAGGGTAAAACAATTCACTAAATGCTACTTTTGAAGTGGTGAAAAATATTATTCTTTTGGCAGTACTTCCTTTTTTGTGGTGTTAAAAATATGCGTATACTTAATATTTGCGATATCAAAAATCTAATTAACACGTATACGTATAGGTGTCGTTAATAAAAGAATGTGAAAATTTTGAGTTGAAATGAACAAGTAAAAATTAATAGTCGGGCGAGGCCGATTATTTTCAAAATTGCGACCTGTAGTTTTATTACAAGCATTAAATGGGCTGATGAACAGGCGGACATAGTTAGTTAGTTAGTTTGGGAATCAAACCCACCACCTCCGGTTTACTAGATTATAACTCTAACCACTATCATACCGGAGGCCACTATGTCGGACATAGCTAAATCGACTCAGAAAATGATTCTAAACCGATTGGTATACTTTAACGAGCAATATTATTGTGAGTTACAGACATCAGTAGAAACTGACATCAGTAGAAACTGATGATGCTTTTTTGAGGAAATCGAATCGAAATTGCGAATGGTTTGCATAATATTAGTGTAAGAATATGAAAACTTCTTGGTTGTGTGTGCGTATATGGCTATATTTTTTTGTTTAGCATTGTTTATTTCCGGTGGAATGAAATATTTTCTAACAGGTATTTCTACATATTGTTAAGTGTTGTCATGTCTGGCCCAATGCTCTTGTTCGAAGCTCGTTTGAAAAAAATCAGTTACATTTTTCTCAGGTTCATAATGATGTTTTATCAAGATATAACGAACGTGCACCTACCTACAGGTGAAGTGAAATTTCCCAACTACTTCTTTTGAAATATTTCCTTACAGGTATTTCTACATGAGTTAAATTATGAACATGTTTGGCCGCAATGCTCGGCTAATGCTTGTTTAAAATAAATCAGTTACATTTTGTTCAGGTTCCTTATGATTTTTTAACCAGATATAAGGAACCTGCACTGTGTATGTTAGGTGGAGTGAATTTCCCAACGATGTTCGAAATATTTCTTTACAGATATTTATACATAAGGCAAATTGTTGTTATGTTTGGCTGCAATGCTTGGTCGATGCTCGCTTGAAATACATCGGTTACATTTTGCTCAGGTTCCTTATGTTGCATCAATGTTACATTTTGTTTGGTTTAACCAGATATAACCGGCTCTTTATAAATAGAACTCTTTTGATGCCTACAAATACAGAATATTGCCTTAGTCTCTTGGGTATTTTAATTTCGTATCGATACATCTTCCAAAGCCATTCCGCTTTAAGTCAAAATAACACAACTCACCTGCTTATGTATGAATTTTGCTCTTTAAGTATCTCCCAATGATTTTGGAACTTTTCGAGAAATATCATTTGGTTGGAGTTTAGATATTCTACGGATTAAATCTATAGTTTTTCGCCGGTTTAAAGGTCACTGTGTCACCTCTCAATTTTGATCACATCGGATGATGGGCTTTTAAGGAGATCTATAAAAAATGTGTATGTATTTCAAAGTAGTTGTTTTCTATAAACAATTGTAAAATGAACCAACATTTATGAACTAAAGCTTATTAACATCAGTAAATCGTGGACCTCTTTTAAAATCAATAAATCTATCAAAAATTTGACTTAAAATTTAATAAGTTTTTTATGCGATATTCTAATTCCGTAAAACAAGGTCCCTAATTGACTTAACCTTCACCAAGGAAATCATTCTGATTAATTCAATGTAGAGCAAATCTTATAAATCATAATAATTCGTAATTCTGAATCCAAGTTTCGATATTGAATATTTGAGATTCACCATAGCTGTATACACAAAATTTTTCTAAGTATATATTTTAATATTTTTCACAAACCTTTAGACGGACTATAGCAATCATAAATATCTTACTTTTCCCTTCTTTATGTGATACTTCAATCAAGTATTAAAAGGACGAAATCAGTATTTTTTATGCATATTTTTTGCTTAGGATTTTGATTTATGGTTTAAACAGGAGCTATAATCCCAACAACAAATTAAACAAACTGATGAGTAACTAGTATAAGATAAGATAAAATTGCTCAATTTAAGCATTCTTAAGCATTCAAATCAGTTATTTTTCTGCTGGGAATATTAAAAGTGCCTTCTATTCGTTATGTTAAAAGATGGGAAATAAATCACGAGTTAATAAGTTAGCAGAATTTTATATGTTTAAAATTTTATATTAAGATAAAAATATAGTTGAAAATTTCTTATTATTTTTCTTTATATTTCTTATATTATATTTAAATATTCACCTATACATCTCTAACCCTAGACAATTTAGTACCTTTTCAATGGTCTTTATTACTGTCTATATGAGTGTTTATAATATCATAAACTTTATATTGAAATTTATTATTAATGATAAAATTTTTAGACATATTTTAAAAACGAGCTTCAATTTAAAATTTTGATGTTGATTAATATGTATTCTGTCTTGGTTGTTTATAATAAAATCAAGGTGAACGAACACTTTGTTGGAATTATATGAATTTTTAACGTTAAAATGTTTATTTAAAAAGAAGTAAGAGTTCAATATTCGGCTGTGCCGAATATTATATACCCCCGTTTTTTGCGGACCATTATAAATAACGTACTTCCCGAACGTATGTCTGATAGATTTATAAAAGATCTCACATATACATACCCACAGACAGGCAGACAGATAGACAGACAGATAGACAGACAGACAGACAGACAGACAGACAGAAAGACAGACATATAGATAGACAGACGGACATATAGATAGACAGACGGACATGGCTAAATTTACTCTGCTATCTATAAGGATCCAGAACATACACACGCTATAGAGTCGCAAAATTATATTATAGAAATGTCAAACGGAATGACAAACTTATATACCTTTCTCAAGAATGTGAAGGTTATAAAAAAGGGAAAAACAAATACATGTTATATAAAGTTTTGATGGAAATTTACACGTACTTATTAATAACATCTGTCATGAATTTTGAGAAGGTGTAAGAGTAATGGTGATCTACTACATATGACGCAAGGAGCTTGTTAAAAAAATAATATACCTATGCCTATAACGCCTAGAATCTATCATTTGACATTTTAATAAATTAAATTAAAGTATTTAAACTTTGAAAGTGGTAAATGTTTTTATCTTAAAGACTACCGACATAACGTATTATGGTGTTATGCATTTGTAACACGTCATATTATACCAATCACCTCAGAATCACTTTCTGAATCGATTTGGCTGTGTCCTTCTGTTCGTCCGCTTGTATGCACGCTACAGGTCGCAATTTTTAAGATAATTTATTGAGATTTGGCACATGAATTTCTATTAGTCTAACGACAAACGCTTTCGAAGATAGGTCCTTTTGGTTCACAATTAAGTATTATGTCAACAAAAATCGGTAAAACTTAGTTTTATAGAACTTTATGATCGGGTCTCATTGACCTTAGCCCCATACAAACTCCCCTTCAGAAAATGACTTGAAGGTCAAAATTCACTTATAAACACTAATAATATGATTTAATACCACATCAATAACTTTGAAAAAGACGTTAATTGCTCTACCAACTTTTATAAGAATAAGCTCATATTAACCTCTACTCCCCCATGAGCCCTGTTGTAGAAAATCTCTTTTTATACCCTTCACCTTTGTGAGAAAGGTATATATAAGATTGTCATTCCGTTTGTAATTTCTATAATATAATTTTCCGACCCTATAAAGTATATATATTCTGGATCCTTATAGATAGCGGGGTCGATTTAGTGATGTCCGTCTGTCTGTCTGTCTGTCTGTCTGCCTGTATGTGTGTATGTATATTGAAATCAGTTTTCAGAAGACCCCAGATATCTGCGAGATCCGAACTTTCAATAATTCTATTGGAAATATGATCGAATAGAACGCTATTTAAAATCAGTCCAATGGGTCCATAAATAACAAAGATGTGAGTGAAATCCGAGACCACCTCTGAAAATTTAATCAAAAATTTAGATTTTTTTTCATGCTCAAATAGAAATTGCAAAAAAACAAAATACATAATGATACGGTAAATTTTGTTATTGTACTCTTGTTTATAAAAACAAGGCAGAACAAGAGCAGCAGAGCAAGAGTAGCAGAGCGAGAGTAGCACTAGTGTGTTGTTATTGACTAGGAATATAAAATTATGTATGTGGAGTCTGACTTAAGTTAGAATCCATAAAAGGGAACATTTGGGAACTTTTTTCGTTTTTCGAAAGGTACTTTTTGAATTTTCGATACATTGGAGCTAGAAATATGAAATTAAGTAAGTAGAGTCTGAATTAGGTGAGAATTTCAAAAGGTACTTTTGAAATATTATATAGTATTGAACCTAGGGACATTAAATTAAATACGTAGATAAGAACCCATTAAAGGGAACTTTTTGGTGCTTTTTCGTTTTTCAAAAGGTAATTTTTGAGTTTTCTATAGTAATGAACTTAGAAACATGAAATTAAGTATGTAGAGTCCGGATTAGACGAGAACACATCAAAGGGGGCTTTTTGGTACTTTTTCGTTCTACAAAAGGTTCTTTTTGAATTTTCTATATTATTGAACTTAGAAACATGAAATTAAGTATGTAGAGCCGAGCTATGTCAGAACACATCAAAGGGGACTTTTTGGTACTTTTTCGTTCTACAAAAGGTACTTTTTGAATTTTCTATAATATGAAATTTAGGCCCTTGACTAGGTAAGAACATACAAAAAGGGACTTTTTAGTACTTTTTCGTTCTTCATAAAATACTTTTTGAAATTTCTATAATATTGAATCTAGAAACATGAAATTAAGTATGTAGAGTCTAGATTAAGTAAGAACCCATAAAAGAGTACTTTTTGGTACCTTACCGTTTTGCAATTGATATTTTTTGATTTTCTGTAATAAAATTTATACTGACTATTTTTTACCATATTATGGCGAAGGGTATATAAGATTCGACTCAGCCGAATATAGAATTTAACTTGTTTTTTGTTAACAAAGTTAAAAGTGGCCTTCGGTAGGTTAGTGTTGGTGTTCTAGTCTGGTATACCGGAGGTGGTATACCAGATTCCCACCTAAGGCACTGGTTAAGGAGCGCACAACAATCCCGATAGAAACATAGGTGTACTTCTTCGGATTTGATGTATATACATCCTCCTTTCAAACTAACTAACTAACTAACTAAGTTAAAAAGCTAATTAAATGAATTATGTTTTAAAAATAATGAATGAAAAATAATTAACATACTGACTAGTGTAGGGTATCATATGGCCGACCATGACCGCTATACATTCGTACTTTCTTTTCTTACATGTTTGACTGATTAAAATCTATATTTTGAAAGGATATAGAATAATAATAGAATAACTAAAACTAGTTACATAAATATACATATGTATAATGTAAAATCGATTTAAAAACAATTGTAAATAAAACGATTAACTCAAATGTGTTACAGAAATAGTTGTGTCACTTAAATGACTCCAAAGAAAATATTAATTATAGACATTAAATAAATGTCATATTTGTATATAGTGTGAAATTTGTTGAACTTTAACGCACATGTTACAGACTACAATACATACAATATAATTAATATCAAAACATTATGTATTTAACAAATCACAAACATATTTTCTTTATAGTCACAACTTAAATAAAGACATGAGTTTATTTCCCCTTAAAAGTAACAAAGTTTCCTTTTTGTAAGATATAACTTGGGTAAATAATGGCTTAAAAATTTTCTAATTACCCTTAATTGTGTTTTACTTAAAACCCGTATATCCTGGTAGAAAATATACAAACACAATTAATTTAGTAAAATTATAAGACTAAACAATGTAACTCCCACATATGTAATTAATATTAAATTCCAAAACAAATTTATATGTAGAAAGAAGTAACAGTATGTGTATGTATGAATATGTCCCAGTCCTGCAATTCTTTACCAAGCAGTTTAGCAAGTGGGAAAGGTATCACCTAGTATTGATGTACATTTATAATGTAGTCTCTAGTCTAAAATATTGTGTAGTCTTACATATAATCTACTCTATAGTATAGTCTAGTTATAGTAAAGTCTGTAGTCTAGTTATACTATAGTCTTTAGTATAATCTATAGTCTAGTCTATAGTCTAGTCTATAGTCTAGTCTATAGTCTAGTCTATAGTCTAGTCTATAGTCTAGTCTATAGTCTAGTCTATAGTCTAATCTATAGT
>NC_060954.1:38827242-38830499 GCF_022045245.1 Lucilia cuprina
ATATTTGAAGCTATTTATACAATATTCCGGGGGGTACAGTTGTATGGGGGCTATATGAAATCGTTGACCGATTTTGCCCATTTTCAATACCAAACATTTCTGATCAATTAAATATATTTTGGGAAATTTTCATCTCAATATATCTTATTTTGTGGACGCTATCGTGCCAACGGACAGACGGACGGACATGGCTAGATCGTCTTAGAATCTTACGAGGTCCCAGAATATATATACTTTACGGGGTCTAGAGCAATATTTCGATGTGTTACACACGGAATGACAAAATCAATATAGCCCCCATCTTTTTTGATGGTGTTTATAAAAAGGTCTCTTTTAAGGTTTTTGTATTTATATCATCAGTTTTGTATACAAATCCAAAATGGTATAAAATCATGCTATGAAAAATATTGGGAGAACTTGCATATTTCCAAAAAAAATAGAAAATTTCGATTATTTTTTCTGTTACACAAAATTTTGTGATAAAGCGTATCTTTAGAAAAAATATACTCTGATTCAGTTTACCAAATATTGACCTTAGGAAAAATGTTTGAAAAACGGTATCTTTGAATCAATTAACTAGAATTAAAGTTTGACTCCATAGAAATAGGACTACGCTAATGTATATATATATATATACTTTATACTTCATTGTATTGTTATTTAACAAAACATTTTAAACAAAATTAAATAAAAATATCAATATTTTTTTAAATTAACCTAATCCCTGAGTTGTGATAGTAACAAAAAAAAAGCAAAATAAAGTGTTATAAAGTGTTATAAACAAACCATAAAAACCCTTACAAAGAGTGCAAAAAAGGACTAAACAAATAGCAAATTTTTAAAAGAATCCTTTACATAAACAAACCTTGAAATGGTTTCGCAAAGAAAAACAAAAAAACATAAAACCCTATAAAGGACTAACAAACAACAAGTTAAAAAAAATTATCTAAAAAACATAAAATTTCCTTTGTTGCCTTTGAAAGTCTGTAGACATATGCAAACCATAAATATGTATGTTTCTTTTTCACATAATCAGCTAATTCTTTTTAAGAAGCCAATGAAATGTAAAAATTGTATCTATGACTAAACCGAATCTTTTGTACACACTATCAAAAATTTTTATATTTTATAGACTTTTATCAATTTTTGTGAAATTTTCACAATATCTTTTTATACATATGTCTAGAAAGAACCATATGCTACCATTAGGTGGGTGAGATGCCTCTCCCTGATTAACAATAAGTAGTAAAATTCAGCATATCTCAGAAAGTGAAGCAGCTAGAGTAACAAAATTTTTGTGAGTGTAACTTTGATATCCATATAAACACACATAGGAACAATTAAGAAAATCTTACAATTGTATATCTGAGAAAAGTAGCATCCGCAATTCTCAATTTTTTTCGAGCCACAGAGAAGATATGAAAGTAATTCATTCTATACCCGTATCACTACCAGCAACCTCGATACATCTTGTATATTTCAGGATACAAATCGACTAGTACGTTTCTACACGCTCTCCAGCCTTTTGAAGTAAAGGATACTATTTAGAAGAAATATAAAACTTTACAGAGTTGCTACTGAAATCGCGTTAGAGATATACAGAGAAGATCCCATTATGGTTAGCCTTAACAGATCATTAATAAAAATAGATCCTCTATGGTTCATGGGAAGTTGATATGCCCAAAGTTATAAATTTCTATTCACCTTTAAATTCGGAATATTTATATTTTTTTTTAATAAAAATAAAGCAAATAATAATATATAATTTCATGACTTTGTTTATAATGCATATATGAATGTATTTTTTAAATAATTAAAAATATTTTAATATGTCCTCTAGCTAGAAAAACAACAAAAAACAAAACAAATAATAATTAAATTAAATTAAACCAAAATAAATGTAAAAAAGCGTATGTGAGTAATTAAATATGAAAGAGCTTAAATCTTTTGAACAGTGGTTTATGTACATTTCAATTTAAATCTCACAAAATAATTATTATATTAACAATTTATTTCCGTATTAAATAAAAAAAAAATAAACAAGTCCATTAATATACTATTCATACAATATTTCTAAGACTTCATACACTATTTCATAGACTAATTGAAAGATTGGTTATTAGACCAAGAATTTTTTTTATCCAAATAGAGCAAATTCTAACCCATTATACATTTGTTTTACCAGCAAATTGTTCTTCCTTAAATGCCTGTTATGGAATAAAATTAAACAAACAATATTAAACAAAAATAATTAGTAGCTTATATTTTGTACATGCCTTTTCTTTACACTTCAAAAGAACAAAAAAATAGAAATATAAAACCCCCCCAAAAAAAGGTTACCATGTATACATGCACATACTTAATAATTATACACCGCAGCAGGATTTTGTATATTAAATATAGAAAAGTAAAAAAATAATGACAGACTTTATAAAATATATATAAAAAAATAAAAAATCAACAATGAAAGGAAAAAAAGATTTTAATTATTCCTTCATACATTTTTCGTTTGAAGTCTATACGTTAAAAGTACTTTCACACCTATCAAATATTTGATGAAATAGACGTAACCACCATTTGTATTATAAATAAAATCAAAACAAAATTAAAAAAGACGTTTGAAAATACTAACTTCAAATATATATTGAGTATTTGCAAAAAAATTTCAAAATGTCGATTTTTGGGGTGGTCACGATTTTTTTGTTAAATATTTGATTAGTGTGAACATAGCTTAACAAAATGTCTATTTAAAATCCCAGTAGTTCGGAGTAAGTATACTGAATAACTAAGTATTCCACCAAATAAAAAACCTAATTAACCTGTAAATTCAAACATAATTTTTTCAACGTTCCTATAGACGGATCGATAATTTCGGGTCGTAATATGGACCAGATTATAGATTATAGACTTCAGTATAGACTTGTGCATAGACTAGACTGCAGACTAAACTATAGACTAGACTATAGACTAGATTATAGACTAGACTAGACTAGACTAGAGACTAGACTGTAGACTAGACTATAGACTAGACTATAGACTAGACTATAGACTAGACTATAGACTAGACTAGACTAGACTAGACTAGACTATAGACTAGACTTTAGACTAGACTATAGACTAAACTGTAGACTAGGCTATAGACTAGACTATAGACTATACTATAAACTATACTATAGACTAGAATATAGAATATAGACTAGACTATAGACTAGACTATAGACTAGACTATAGACTAGACTATAGACTAGACTATAGAC
>NC_060954.1:38830599-38854479 GCF_022045245.1 Lucilia cuprina
TCTAGTTCAGTTCTAGTTCAGTTCTAGTTCAGTTCTAGTTCAGTTCTAGTTCAGTTCTAGTTCAGTTCTAGTTCAGTTCTAGTTCAGTTCTAGTTCAGTTTTACTTCTTTCCTAGAATACGTTCTAAAAATTCATAAAGCTAAATAAACAATACAGTGAAAAAGAGTCAATGCATCCCAAAATGACAGTGATTTCCATTTACGTCTAATCAAGTGGTTGGCTCTATTTCATCACGGTTGTACTCTTTGTAAACAAATGAAAGAGTGGGCAATTAAAAAACAAACTTTAGCTTCTTGCTGCCCCTTCGTAACATACATATCGGGTGACGATTGACTTCCCGGTAGGTTCAGCATATGTTAAAATAGCTGGACGTTTGGTGGTTATTGTTAAACATAAATCGTAGATTAAATATGTAATTCGTTATCTGTCCGACTGAACTGCTGGATTATTACTCTCACCTTTTAGTATCTAAGAGTGCCAGTCATTAATTTTATAACATATGTAAGTACGAATGTGTTTGGATATTAAAGCGCTTTAAATTACATTAAATTACATACCAGATTCTAAGGATATTTTAAAGATCTTTATTTCTTATATCCATTATCCAAAAAGGGAACCCCTTGAGAAAAACCTAATTACATATTTCTATGGTTGTATATCAACATACATGCATTCAGGTTTACCTTTTTCCGCATGTATTGCTAACACAAAACGTAAAAAGTTCATTTTTAGAAATGATTGAAGTTATTTTTTTACTAACTCTCTAAAACACATTAAGGCTTTTTTCTATTTTCACATAATATTTTTAACCCATTTCCTTGTGACATTTCCTTAAAAATGTCAATTTTATTTTGTGTTAATTTCTCTTAAAATTTACTTTTCTTTTTTTGCTTTTACAATCCTTTACATTACACAAACAATAAACTGTAGGTAAGCTAGTAATTCTTCTTTTTTTTTGCAAATAAATGACCTTAAATCAAGAAAAGAATATCTTAAAAATTAACTTTTTTTAGTTGAGTAAAGTAAAGGATAAAATAACTCATACAATTTTATAGATTTGTCCTATTTTTCAACCGTAATCTATTTGTTCCACATCAATAAATAGGAGATTTAGTTAATATAACAGAAACTACTTGTTATAAATTTTAGATTGATTAATAAAACACTTACATTAACTGATATATTTTTCTGGCAACACTCATTGTTCAGTATGATCGTATATTTATGCTGACAATTTTATAGGACAATACTAGTATGTTAGTAAAACAGAAGGGTCCTCTTTTCTATGAAAAACTACAACTGCATTGCTAGTTAAGAGTTTCTAGAACTACCAGTACAAGCTCCTTCGCATCTTTAATGCACCGTCCTTTTTTACTAGAACTGAACTAGAACTGAACTAGAACTGAACTAGAACTGAACTAGAACTGAACTAGAACTGAACTAGAACTGAACTAGAACTGAACTAGAACTGAACTAGAACTGAACTAGAACTGAACTAGAACTGAACTAGAACTGAACTAGAACTGAACTAGAACTGAACTAGAACTGAACTAGAACTGAACTAGAACTGAACTAGAACTGAACTAGAACTGCACTAGAACTGAAATAGAACTGAACTAGATATTAACTAGAACTGAACTAGATATTAACTGGAACTGAACTAGAACTGAACTAGAACTAAACTAGAACTAAACTAGAACTAAACTAGAACTAAACTAGAACTAAACTAGAACTAAACTAGAACTAAACTAGAACTAAACTAAACTAGAACTAAACTAGAACTAAACTAGAACTGAACTAGAACTGAACTAGAACTGTAATAGAACTGAACTAAACATATTTAAACATATTTCTTCAGGCTAAGCTCGGCTTTTAAAAGCCAAAACTATAATTTTTAATTAGTTGATTTGAATTACCTTTAATATTATTAAATATTAAATAGGCATATTTTACACAATCTAATGAATTTATTTTTTATTACTTATTCCAGATTTAATTGCTGCAACAAAAAAAAAAAAAATATAAATAAAGAACAGAAAAATTCAACTTCCACCAACAACATGTGGTTGCAGCATGAAAACAAAACATTAAAATTTCATAATAATTCATAGTTTTTCGTTGAAAAGGAAAAAACCTAAAAACAAATGTGGCGCCATGTTAAGGATGATTTATGAAAAAACCAACAATAATAAAGTAAAACATTTTATTAAAATATTATTTAATTATTATGAGACCACAGTGAAATTGAAACGTTTAAAAATTCAAAGGTAGTCTCAATAAGAAAAAAATAAAAATAAGTTGCCGCAAAAAAAGGAATAAAATCTGAATAAAATAACGGAAACGTTTATAAGAAAATAATTTTATAAAATTTATGAATGTCATTCCTTTCATTTTTGTGCTTAAGAAAAATAAAAATTTTAAAAACAAACGATGCTGGCTATTAATATTATTATGAATTTAGCAAAAATTATGCTTATCTTTAATGGTCTTAATGTGTCACTGAACAATGTAGATGCCACCATTAGCCCCAGCTCTCTGGCCATATCTAGCAGCAGCACAACGAAAGACCATAAAGAGAAAATAATGGTTGAAGAGCAGCCGAAAAAGGTGGGCCAATCGGTGGCAGTGGATGCCATAGATGTTTTAAATATACGACATGAACGTTCCAAACAACGAAGACATTCCAGCTTAAACGAAAAGGAGCAACAACTGCATTTGCCACAGCCAAAACAGCAGCTACATTTAACAAGAACATTACATGAGAACAATCCAGGGAATAAGGAATTGCATTTACAACACAAAGTTTATGAACAAAAGGCAGTGGCTGTCACAAACATTGATGATAAAATTGATGGTGGTGATGATGATAATGAGCAACAGCAAATCCCATTGATAACTAAACCGGAATTGAACGAGTTTTCACAAAAATTTCATTCATCGATTAGCAGTGATGAAAATGAAAATTCGAAAAAACTAGTTGCAGATGGTCTTGTTGATGTAAATGACAACGATGTTGTTAACAATGTTACTGAACATTTGAATAATGTAAATGATGTAATTGTTGCCAAAGATAGCAGCAGCAGCAGTAAGAGTAGCAGTGGTACCAGCAACATTAAAAGCTTGTTTGAGGCCACTGCGGCAACACATCATTTAACACCTTCTGCACCATTTCCCACCACAACCCTAAAAACGGTAACTCACAAAATACGAAAATTGCATAAAAAGAAAATTGTTGAGAGTTTGCGACAATTGAATATTGACAAATACCATACAAATGGTGGTCATTTGACCAAAAATCATCATCGAAGTTTGCTAGAAGCAGAACAGCTACAACAACAAGCTCAGTGGCAGGATACAAATAAAATTTCTCATAAAACAGACAAGAATCAACAGCAAGAACAACAGAAACAAACAACAACTGTTGCCAACAGTAGAAATCAAGTGGTCAAGGAAGAAGAGAGGGAGGAGTACAACGAAGAAGCTGATATGATTACAAATGATATTGACACAAATGAAAGTGTAAATGATAGTGATTTACCAGATATAATGGATAAAGATGATGCTGGTGATGTCGATGATAATGATGATGATGATAAAGAAGATGATAATGACAATGATGATAATTTGTCGGATGTATTCTATCAAAATGATGAGAATGTTTCAAATGTCAATGATGATGAGGATGATGATGACGTTGATGAATTATATGTCACCACCCACCCCACACTTTTGGATGACAAATTCGATAAGCAATTTAAAAACTTCTCCTCTGAATTCATTAAAGACATTGACAATAATGTGGATTTGGATGATAACGAAACAGAAAATGAAAATTTATTAACTTCCTGGCATGAGATAAAAGATTTAAAATTTAAACCATTAAATTTATCCGGTAGCTCATTAAACAATCCTGTTAATAACTCTACCGAAGATGCCTTTAATACTACATTCACCACAGAATTTCCCTATGATTTTCCCTTCTCCTCCGAAGATCATTCTTTTGAGCCATTACTCTCGGCCAGCACTAGTCAAGGTGGTATACATTTTGAACATCAACAATCGCAACAACAATTCTATGAAAAAGAAGAAATAAATTTTAATGACTCATTCGATTTGACACAAGATGATTCTTCAGCTTCTAAAGATCAAATAATGGATGAAGCTATTATGGAAGATGGAGATGCTGATAGCGGCCATGCTAATGGCTTTCCCTTAAGTAGTTTAGATGAATCGGATTCTGAAACTGACACCGAAACTGAGGGTATTTCTGATGTGGCTGCTGAGGATGAGACCAATCATTTTCTTGAAGGTGTTGTGGATGCTGCTAATTCGGAAGAAATTTACGATTGGGATGAAATATCGCGTAGTAATCGTCGTGATTTAATGCATGGTCGTGACGTGGTAACGAAATTTTTGCAAATTGTCGAAACTCAGCATTCGCTCGGTTCGAATTGTGAGGCCGGTACATCGTTGAATTTGGGCGAGGGCGTGGTTGATCGTTATGCACAGGATCGTTTTCGTATCGAAGCAGAGGTGGCTGTTAATCGTGCCAATATGTTGACCAGGTAAGTGGTTTTGATTAATTCTTTTGGATAACAATATAAAATTGTTTCTTCACCCATATAATTGATAAGTATTAAAACTCCTCAAATGAATAATTATATTACTCAGAATGCTGTAATAATATGGAAATAAGTACAAACATCTAAGGTCGGAGCTCAATTGTTAGTTAGTAGATTAGTAGATTAATGAACCATGTAGACTAACTAATTAAGCAGAAAATACTGATCTTCAAGATCTACTAAATAGCCTCAAATCGCCTTAATCCTTTCATTGGGTGTTCCCGCTTTACCTTAATACATTGCAAGAGTATGGCATCAAACAATACTCAATACAACCTCTTATAGAGCCCTGTGAGTTCATCCTTAAGTTGCAATTTAAAGTGCCATTTATAGACATAAAATAGAACTCGTAATTCTAAAATTAAGAAGCTTCGAGTTGTTAACTTTTTCAGTTGTTAACATTTTCAGTTTACCCTCCGCCACTTGGTTAAAGCATCTCTTAAAGATCAATAGAAATAATGCAGCTTCGGAAATGAATGTCGAAGTGCTTTACGTGAATACCTGGCATGATGCCCTATTCCACGGTGGTCTTTTCCATCCACTGGGTAGACTTGACAACGGTCTATAATTGCCCCTGAATCCTTCAAAGAAGAACTCTGGTGGCAATTTTTGTACATGGATTGGGCCGGTCCATGTACAAGCCTTTTGTTGGAGTACTCGAGTTATCTAATCTCTGACCATTGCTGTCACGTTGCTTAACTTCTGAGATGTAAAACGTCACATTGTACCATATACAATTAATAGCATCTCATTTCCAACGCTTAGTCCCACAGTCACTCCTCTGTGGGACATCTGTTGTTTCAGCAACATCACCGAATTTATCTCGAAATATTGACGTTACCTTACATCAGTCTTTTAACCGCAACTCACTCTTCCCGCAAATTTTGGTTTAAACCAAAGCCACTACGTGGATTCCGAAAGAACCAAAAACCAACTAACCAGCCAGGAATAGTCCTGTGGGCAACTGGCCACCCGTAGTATAAGATTATGTAGTACTCTGGTTCGACCTCTTTTTAATCTATGTAAATTGGTACAGTAATTTATAGTCCCGTCCAGAATGTGATATTGGAAAGCCCCTCTATTCCCCGGGATTGCAATAACACCATGGTGGATGTTTCATATAGGTAACACGCCCCCGGGATTAACAACTTCGGAAATACAACATAAGTATCTATGCTTTACCATGCGTAAAGCATCCCTTAAAGATCAATAGAAATAATGGTACTTCGGAAATACAATATCAGTATCTATATCTCCAGTTTTCAGAGCAGGAAAATGAGTTTCCCTAAGTAAAATGAAGTGAACAGAGCTACGCTCAGACTATGTAAATACTTTGTTTTGGATATTTTGTAAGAGCTTGGAGTCTTTGGTTAAAATTCTTTGGAATCTAGGTAACTCATTGCATTTATAGTATTGTGTTCTAGAGAATCGCTTTGTCCTTTAAAATTCAGCATTATACTAGTTGTTACAACTTGTTCCAATTACTTGATTATAAACTCAGACCATGAGGTTAAAAACACAGCGCTACACTTAGACCATGTATATTCTTAAGAGCTAGGAAAATTCTTTGGAATCTAGATAACTTGTTGATATTGTCGATGAATTGTGTTTTAAAGATATGTTTCGCCTATTTAATATCATAAAGAATTAATAGCTATTCCAATCACTAATGTCGTATAGTATTCGTAGTGGGTCAGGAAAATTGTAAGTTTATTTCGTCTCCAATTACGCTATATACAGTGACTTCAATCGGTTTTTAAAGAGGTCCCTACAGGTTAGTGAATAGAATGTAGGTTTAAAGATTAATGCACGGTAAAATTAATACTACGTAATAAGTTAAGTGATGTGCTACAGGAACCTTTGGATAAGTGGCTTTGGTGCCTTAACGATGGGAATGAATTAATATTAAAAAAATGTAAAGCATAAAGTTTCAGGAGTACGCATAGCTCAGCCAATGGCATACCCAAATGGATACATTCATTTGGGTATGCCATTGGTTTGTTTTCTTAATGAATGTGTCTGCTTAATGGTGGACATCGTTCTTGGGCCTACCAAATAGTTTTTAAGAATAATTTTTCATTAGTTTATTGTGAATTGTTATCGAGGAGTGCTTCAGATATAATATTATGGAATATTAAGCAAGGGAACATTAATGGTCTGAGATTAAATAGCTCATGTACTTGAACAAGGTAGTGGTACATAAACAGCCGCTAGCCTAACATCAAAATTTGACACCTCCATGGTTCAACATGGTTACTATAACTAAACTATGTTCACGGTAACAGATCATTGTTATCAAACACATATAATTGTTATTTTAATTCTTTTTAAAAAATATTGTTGTTACTGTAATCATTTCAATATTCATGGTAATTATAAATTTGAGTCTGTTTCACTGGAAAATAATTATTTTTTTAATAACTAAATAATGGTAACAATAAAAACACATTATCTTACTTACAACCATTTAAAGTTACAAATAACCATTATATGTTATGTTGTTAAAAATAACCATTATATGTTATGTTGTCCTATAGACTAAACAAGCGGCTTGACAAACATATTTTTTTAATTTCAACACACACTAGGTAGGTACAATATGTTTGTGTAAAATTCAAATTTTTTTGTTTTTTGATCAGACAAACTGCAAGCATTTGTGCAAACACGAAACACTACACAACAGGCTTGCACAAACGTGAAATACTAGTAAGTTTGTGAAGCAGCTTGTGTAGTCTATTTGGCCCTTAAGTTTTTACTTTTTGCTTTTTTAGAAACAGTGATTTAACAGTAATAAAAATAGATTTGATTTCGATTCATATTTCTTAACGAAAATTTGCTCACATTGTATCATAATATAGTCATTTATAACAATGTTAAAGTTAATAAAAAATATTAAGATAAAATCTTTCAACTGTATTTAACCATAATATTTTTAAAATTGCTACAAAAAACATAATATATTTAGACTACAATCATAATTTTAATATGTTGCTCTTAGAACATGGTTATCACAAACATGTTTTTTCTCTACGTGTAGCTTAATCTGTGGTTAAAGACGTAACAACGTGTAAAAGCAAGGTTTCGAGATCGCACAACCGAATCATAATGGGTTCCGAAAATAACTTTGCAAATATATTTATAACACTTCTGTGTTTTGTGCACTTTATTATTTGTCGCCCTGTAACAATGTTACAATTTTTCTATATACATTTTTTTTCATAAAATTCATTTAATGTCTCTTAAGCTAATAGAGTTATTTATTGTACACAACACTTTACTGTTAGCACTTTAATTAATGTCAGTTGTCCAAATAGGTTTCCTACAAAAAGAAAGAAGAAATAAATAAAACAATACTACTTACAAATTCATCACAACTTGACATGTTTCTAAAGTAAAAAAATAAAAACATTTCACATTATATACATGTATGTTGTGGAATATGTTAAATTTATGTGTAACATTGTATGGGAGTGATGGTCCTTAAGTCATACTTACATACATATATAGTATAAAAATAAATTTTTCTAATTTATTTTATGTAATGCACATTAACTAAATTAAGATACAAACAGTAAAAACAACAAGTTTATAAAATAAAAAAAAAACTTAGAAAAAGCAAGGAAAAAAGGAAAAGAAAGTTATATGTATGTATTACCAAAATTAGCTAAGGATACTATTATTAGAATTAGCACTATATCAAAAGCATAGAATAATACGAAAATACTTATCTACAGATCAGCTATGGGTATTTTTGTAAACTAATGAACATGTGATGAGTAAACAAAATAAGTATATAGCTTGTTTAAAATACGGTTTAAATAAACTTTATATTAGTATAGAATGTGTATTGCCCATTACTGGTACATATATATTTTTATAGCCTACACTATTATAGTGTGGAGGGTATTATACGTTTGTGCTGATGTTTTTAACATACAAAAATATTGGCCCAATACCCACCTTAAAGTATACCGATTGATTCAAAATCATTTTTTGAGTCGATTAAAACATGTCTGTCTGTCTGTCCGGCTGGCTGTCCATGTAAACCTTGTGCGCAAGGTACAGGCCGCAATTTTCAACATAATTTGATGAAATTTGGCACTGGGACGAAGCCTATTGAAAATGCTTGAAATCGGTTCATTTTTTCACTTAGCCCCCATACAACCGTACCTCCCGATTTGAACTTTTTATGCCATAACAAGTAAGAGTTCTATATTCGGCTGTGCCGAATCTTATATACCCCTCACCATGATGTGTTTAAAGCCTTTTGTACCTTTTGAAGAACGAAAAAGTACCAAAAAGTCCCCTTGTATGGGTCCTCACTTAATCCGGGCCATACATACTTAATTACATGTTTCTAGGTTCAATATTGTAGAAATTGCAAATAGTACCTTTTGAAGAACGAAAAAGTACCAAAAAGTCCCCTTTTATGGGTCCTCACTTAATCCGGGCCATACATACTTAATTACATTTTTCTAGGTTCAATATTGTAGAAATTGCAAAAAGTACCTTTTGAACAACGAAAAAATACCAAAAAGTCCCCTTTTATGGGTCCTCACTTAATCCGGGCCATACATAGTTAATTACATGTTTCTAGGTTCAATATTGTAGAAATTGCAAAAAGTACCTTTTGAAAAACGAAAAAGTACCAAAAAGTCCCCTTGTATGGGTCCTCACTTTATCCGGGCCATACATACTTAATTACATGTTTCTAGGTTCAATATTGTAGAAATTGCAAAAAGTACCTTTTGAAGAACGAAAAAGTACCAAAAAGTTCCCTTTTATGGGTCCTCACTTAATCCGGGCCATACATACTTAATTAAATTTTTCTAGGTTCAATAATGTAGAAATTGCAAAAAGTACCTTTTGAACAACGAAAATGTCCCCTTTTATGGGTCCTCACTTAATCCGGGCCATACATACTTAATTACATGTTTCTAGGTTCAATATTGTAGAAATTGCAAAAAATACCTTTTGAAGAACGAAAAAGTACCAGAAAGTCCCCTTTTATAGGTTCTCACTTAATCCAGGCTCTACATACTTAATTTCATATTTCTAGCCAATGACAACGTAACGTTACGTGATGTTCTTTCTTTGCTTTGTGTTTATTAACAAGCAATTACAATAACAAAACAATTTACCGTTTGATGCTCCATTTTGTTTTTGTTGTTTTATTATTTCTGCATAAGCATGCACGAAAAATCTAAATTTTTAATGAAATTTTCAGAGGTGGTCTCGGATTTTTACTCATATCTTCGTTATTTATGGACCGATTGGACTGATTTTAAATAGCGTTCTATTCGACCGTATTTCCAATAGAATTATTGAAAATTCGGGTCTCGCAGATATCTGGGGTCTTCTGAAAACTGATTTCAACATACAGACAGACAGACAGACAGACAGACAGACAGACAGACAGACAGACGGACAGACGGACATGGCTAAATCGACTCCGCTATCTATTAGGATCCAGAATATATATACTTTATAGGGTCGGAAAATTATATTATAGAAATTACAAACGGAATGACAAACTTATATATACCCTTCTCACGAAGGTGAAGGGTATAATTACGTCAAATGTTCTATTATCTCTCTAAAAATTGGCACAAATAAGTTTTATATAAGTATAAATGACACTGTGGATTTTCGTAAGGATCGGCCCTTATTTGACCCTAGCCCCCATACAAACCCCCCTTCAAAAAATTTCTTAAACGTCTAAAATTGACTTGTAACCATTTGTATCGTAATGAAACTCAACAAAACTAACTGTTATTTAAAAATATATCCTTTTCCCAAATTTACCGATGATCGATCCATATTTCACCTATATAAAGAGTCATTTAGAAATTTTAGTTTTTTTATCAATAAATTGCTTAAATATTTTGGAAAAAAAAAAAATTAAAAAATATACTCATGGTGTAGGGTATTATATGGTCGGCCATGTCCGACTATACACTCCTACTTGTTTTCTTTATAATTTTGTTGGTATGTGACACATGCTACTTAAGTATTTTGGGAAACATTTGAGACTCAATTAGGCAAAGTTATTTCCTATTGACAATATTTATGCAAATAATCTTAAAGACATGATACTTACTTACAAATAGTCTGACACACGCACACACATACATTTTATGTGAATTATGAAACATTACTCATTCTCATTAATTTAGGATAATCTTGTTACTTTCTGTCAGAGCAACTCATAAACAACAGAAAAGCAACGGAAACGGAAGTGCGTCTTATGTATAAATGTAACAATGTATCCGTGTTTATGTTTTAATGAGTGAGGGTGTACATGTTATTTATTTCCATAACATTGTTATATCTTATCAGCAGTTTTAGAAGGGGGTCAATGTTGATCAAATATTTAACTAATATCTGTAAGCAGTTGCTTAACTTAATCTCGGGGATATAGCATAGTAAATATACATTCAGTGTTTCAATTCTTATATCGATACAGCCGCCTGGAATTGCAGGGTTATTATTATTTATTCATTTTCATCAAACACATTTTCATAATAGCTCACGTGTATATGAAAATATAAAACACAATTTGTTTATGTTTTTATATTTATTAATTTATATCTACTTGTTGTTTCGTTTCGAGATGAAGTAAATAAACAGAAGTTAAAATTTTTTTATTTAGCAATATCGAATTTATGTACGCTTTAAGTTAAGCGATTAAATTCCATTTCAAAAATAAACTAAGTACAACAACATACTGAATAAAAGTACAGATTCGTAAGGTGGGTAAAATGAATTTTAAGTCTTTCTTTTATTCAATGTGATCTCACAACATTTAAATTTAAGAATTTTCGGTTTAATTTAAGCTCAAATTCATGCTTGATTTAAATAAAAATAATATTTATTTAAGATTGTAAAATTTTGAATTAATCCCAAAATTGGATTGATTTGAGCACGACTAGTTCTAGATTATATAATTCAAAACATTTTATCCAGAAAGCTAATTACGACAAAAACAAAATACTGATGTACACTAGAGTACGCCCCTTGATTCTAGATCCAATTTTAGTGTATTGCAATGTGGGGGTTAAAGAGGTCCTGGCTAGATCTTGGATGATTTGAAATGTGATCTAACCAGAGCACCACATAGTCTGGTACTATTTTTTGGCTGGTCAGTTGGTCGAGGTTCCTTCGGGATCCACGTAGTGCCTGTGGTTGAAACCTAAATCGCAGGAAGAGGATGTATGGCTAAAGGACTGATACACAGTGAAATATAATTTTCACGATAATTTTCTGTTATCGTTCCTAGATTCTAGGAGAGGTACAAATTACAGAGCATAACTGTGGATTAATAAAATGTTGGATTTAAGCTGATAACGCAAAAGTTGTCACTGCCCTTTCTTTCATTTATCACCGTTTTCCGTTCATGTCTGGGTGCGTTGGAGTTTCTCTAAAACATGCTCAACTTATCAAAGTGGGTCTTTGTGACCACTGAAATAAAGTCTTGTCAATTAAAAGGATCCGTGCTTCTGACTTCCAATTACTTCCTTTAGGTGCTGTTGCCAAATCAATAGAAGCATATCAGTAGTATGGTTGGGCAATATATTTATCCGTGCTGTTCAACAGAATCAACAGAGCCATCTAAGTAGTAGGGTTCTATAAATCGACTTTCGAATAATCGAACAATCGACTTTTTGTCGAAAAAAAGTCGAAAAGTCGAAGTCGCCTATTTTGTTCCAAAAAATTCGATAACTCGACTATTGTCTGTGAAAAAAGTCGACTTTGGAAATAAAAGTCGGAAAAAGTCAAAAAGTCGGAAAAAGTTAAAAATAGTCGATAAGTCGAAAAATGTCAAAAATAGTCATAAAGTCGGAAAAAGTCGAAAATAGTCGAAAAGTCGAAAAAAGTCAAAAAGTCTTAAATAGTCGAAAAGTCGAAAAAAGACAAAGATATTCAAACAGTCGAAAATAGTTGAAAATCGTCGACAAGTTGGAAATACTCGTAAAGTCGGAAAAAGTCGATAATAGTCAAAAAGTCGGAAAAAGTCGAAAAAAGGTCAAAAATAGTCGAAAAAAAATCAAAAATAATCTAAAAGTCGCAAAAAGTGGAAAAAATTCGAAAAGATTGAAAAAAGTCATAATGTCGAATATGGTCAAAAAAGTTGGAAAGTCGAAAATAGTCGGAAAGTCGACTATTTACAAAATCAAAAAGTCTAAAAGTCTACTTTTAACTAACTAAAAAAATCGAAAAATCGACTTTGCATAAAATGCAAAAAGTTGAAAAGTCGAAAAGTAGACTTTTCGTTTCAACTATAGAACCCTACTCAGTAGTGTGATTGGGCAACATATTTTTCGGGGTAAGATTGAGCTTGTTTATGACATAATAAATTAGATAGTTCGAGTACCTGAGCAAAGTGTACGTATAATGGACCGGACATCCCTATACGTCCAACTTGCTTGTAATTGCATTATACCGAGTCACTGACGTGCCTAGTCACTTCGTTTTACTTCGGAAATTTTCATATCATGACTTTCTACTGTATGTGTTCTATTTATATTAATTCATTAGGATGGGGTTAGCGATGTATACTGGATGTAGCCACTATTGGAGTGAATAATTTTTTACACTGTTGTAAAAAACCGAGACATTTTAATGTCTGCACTTAACTAGTGAATGTTTGGACAAAAAGGGGTTGGAATTAAAGTACTTTTGTACATGAAAATATCGCCTTTGAGTTTCTGCGTTTTTATTGTTTCGCTAGGTTTTACATGATTTCTCCCCGGATCTGATTGCAATTTTGCACATCTGATTAAATCAAGACTTTTATCTAGGTATAATCGACAAATTTTATCGTTATATAACTAATTTAGCATTCTATTGTAAAAAGCCCATATTGAACTTAGGATATGAATTTAATTGTGTGTTTAAAAGCCCCTTTCGAGGGGCGTATGTGTGAAATTTAATTAACTTGAAAATTGCGACCTAAACTTACGCAAAAGCTTTATATGGACATCCAGCCAGCCAGACGGACGATCATGGCTTAGTCAACTTATAAAACGATTCTATACTTTAACCCTTTCACGCACAAAACTTAACCACTGGACTTTTTATGAATATGACTTCCCCACACACTTTATTTCGACGTATATTGATCATTTTTTAATGAAAAATGGAAAAGAGTTTTCAAAGGATAACGCAGGATATTATTCTTTTTAACACGTAGTGACCTCATGTACTAAAAATTAACGTACTTTTCTTTGGAAATAACCATTTACTGTAGCTGCGATCTTAAAATAACGCTCTAAATTGAGAAAAATGTTAAAAAATCTTGGGACAATGGTGCCCCGTATACGAGAAAGAGTTAATATACCCTCCTCACTAAGTAGTAGGGTGTTATTAGAGAACAAGCATTTAGGGGAACAAGCCCTGTAACTAACAGAATAATAAAATCAATATACTTTCTGTGGTGGTTATAAGCATTAAAATTTGAGCACTTGTAACATATTATTTGTAACTTTAGAGGCCAATTTATTTAAAAGCTACAATGTTCAGTAGTGATATTGATACCTTAAGTGCTGCTATGAAACTGTCAGAATTTAATTAAATTTACAAATTAAAAAACTCTATAAAAATGGGGTTAAAAAAGAATAATATGTATATTGCTTTATTTGAAATTAACATACGCTTTAAGTGTGTATTTAATATTAAAAAATTAATGTTGTAAGATTGTTGGTTTGTTTTTTCTTTAAATAGATTAACTAAGAAATGAAAGGGTGGATTTTGTTTTGAAAATAAGATATTTTTATCTTATCAAAGGAAAGGAAAATAATTAAGGTTTTATAGGTACACGCCATTTAAATACCCAAAGGTATGACAAAGCTAACTACACATTCTTATTTGTTAATTAAATATGCCCATTAAACTTTATAACAGTAAAAAAAACAGATATGTTCCAATTAAACAGTGACACATTTGCCCAGTGACCAAAGTCAAAAAAAAAAAAAAAAAACAAATAAAAGTGTGATATTCTTATATACCTATCATCAAATCATATATCGTAAGGATAAATTTCGGAAAATGGCTCTATAGTTATAAAAATAAAGTAAATATGGAAAATGGCTCTACAGTTATATGCTCTTTTATCAGTAGATTAATATGAACATTTAATTGATTTTTGGAATAAAATCTTCAGTGAGCGATTTGGAACAATTTACTATAGCACCGATTTTCTTAAGCCAACTGTGAGCGTTAAAGTCATTTTGTAATAAAAAACTAATATGGATTAAGAGTTAACTATGCTTTGTTTTTCATATAATTTAGAAGGCACATTTTCATTCCTACAAATCAGTTAATGATATACCGATCGTCATGAAATGATATAAAAAGATTGGTTGTTGGTTAACGCGGTTCACAGCACACGAACTGTCAAGTACAGTAAAAGAAACTCCATTTTTACTGAACCACTCCACTCATCAGATGTAGTATATATAGTATTAGATCTAGCATGTAACTGTGATAAATCTAGGGATGTTATTAAGCTTAGAGCCAGATATCTCACTAAAGTAATATATGAAGTAACTACCAAGAAAACGGTTTTTCTTTACGGCTTTCTTCCTTCTTTCTGTCTCTGCAACTGTGACAATGATCGTTGAAGGGGAGCCCAAGCCGACTTGCATGTCTCCCTATTGCCCAGTGTTCTATTATTACTGATATCAGCCTCGATATATCCCACCTACTTCTGTTTAAAATGTGTCTTGTGAAGAAGGGCCACAATATCTAGAATCCTTTATATATGCCTATGTTATTTCCCCTATTTTAAGGCTTTTAAAGAAAGAATCTGAAGATACTGCTCTTAATAAAACCGAATGGAGTTTGTACTTAAAAGGCATTGGAAATATCAAGAGCAGATCCCGTTCTGGCTCATATGCCTGTTCTTTACCAACGTGTTTTATTCGCAAGGACCCAAACAAGGTTAATGTCTCACACACAACCCAACCTAGACAGATCTTTTTTGCACTGCCTCTCTAATGAGGAAGTGGTAATATACGTGTTTACTAAGAGGAGTGCCACTTCCCAGCTTCATGACATAAGACACTAGAACCAACACCGGAGTTAATTTTAGAATCTCTTGAATACTCTATCAAAGTCCATGTGTAAGGGTAATATAGTCGGATGGTTGGTTCAATATTAGACGTAATAGCCTCAAAATCATGCTGTGTTTATATGTTCTTAATCTACAACTTCCGGATGATTTAAACCTCGCATCGCTAGAGGCAGATATGTCTGTCATTACATGCAGAAAGGATGTGCAATATAGTGTTCACAGCATCCGAAGGACTAGTTTTAAGAGCACCTGTTATACCAATGTATGCTGATTTCTAAACTTTGAAGGCCAATATACAACAGATCCGTATATAAGAATAGGACATACTATAGCCGTACACATCCAGTTAACTATATTGGGAATGAAGCAGTATTTCATTACAAATATATTACTACAGAAAGGTGACCATTGCCTTCTTGATTCTGTGCTATATGTAAAGATAAAAATATTTCTTTGTTTATAAATTCTGAAATTAGTTATTTTCTCCAGCGGATTTTTTATGGAGATACTCTCAATTATAAGCCGTTAAAATGTGGAGTTATTCTAATTTGTATTTATCTTTTATAAGAGGTTTTTAAAACAAATTTTGAATGAACGTTTTTCTGAATCTTTGAATTTATGATTTATGACCGTTAAAGGCCTGAAGCTAATGGATCGAAATTTGGAACGAAGGTTGTTGTGACGCCTAATCGTTTAACTTTGGAATTTGCAATATTAAAGGGGTTAATAATGTCATGTCTTTCCAAAGTATGTGTTCTATTCATATTAGTACATTAGGATGGGGTTTGCGATGCACAGTGGGTAAAGCTAGTACTAAAGTTCGACACAGAAAAGTACACAGTTTTTTAAACAAATTTATTACAGAAAAACTCTTTATATATATTTTAGTTGTATAGTGTTTTAAATTTGCTGTTACATATAAAGCAGAAAACATACATATATATGTATGTATGTACGTAAGAATGTAAATTGGTTTTCATTCATCAATGTCAAGAATATTATTACTAACAAAATCGAATTTAAATATTTTGTTTTATTTTAGGAAAAAGAAATATTTGGGAATTTATATTATTTTGGCAGTTAAGTAAAGCATTCAAATACATTTACCTGTGCAAAATATTTCAAGAGGAAAATCATTAAAAATTATTCTTCGACTCATCGATTTTTTTTTTCAAATAAATGTCAATCAGTTATATTATTGTAATACGTTTGTATGCATAAATATTATTTTTTCGTTGAGTGTAAATGTTTTCAACATTGAAACAATGAACTACAACTATACATTGCAGAAAATATATTGCTCAGCTTTACTGAGGCAACATGATTTATCTCAATATTTTGACAATGACAATATTAAAACATTCTCTATCATTTATCTATTTCTGACAGAGGGCACAGACAGAAATTGTGTAGAAAAATAATATCCTTGAAATGTCAAATATGACAATAGATAACCACATATAGGAAAAAACATAAAGAACAAAATAGCATGATGTATTTAGTTTTCCTTTATACATTAAGGATGCATTTTTTTATGTTGAAAACTGTTTTCACATATACATATGTATATTACGGCTCTATAATACCTGTTGTAAGTTTCTTTACATATGCTCCTGAATTATGTAATATCTTGGATATCAATAGCAGTGTTACCTTCGTCAATTTTTTTTTTTTTCAAATGTGAGGAAGTCATTATGCATACCTCGAACATTTTTAGAAAGTTTCTTTGTGTCCCTAACCTCACAGAAGTTAAAACAGACGGTCTAGAGCATCCTATTTTACATATCTTTGCTTAGACTAATTGCAATAGTGTTGGTATTATCTGAGGAATCATATTCGGGACCTTTTACCTTATTTAAAGGCTTATGATGTTTCAGTTCATGGGGAATACAATTTTCCGTAATGTTCTAGCGTCTCAATCTTGATGGTAAATCTTGATTTGGAGAGGACTCTGATTATTCTAATTTTATTTGTTTGCAAGAACTTAATAATATAAAGAATGATATCAAAATACATCAACAATACAGAGGTTTCCTCAACATGTTTATTATGGTGGCACCGTCAGTAGTATTGAGACGAAATTCGTTTGTTAGGAAATATATTTATATGATTGACTAAGATCAATTTAGAAAAGTGGAAATATTCGCTCAGAAAATTAAATTTTATTTTAAAAAGTAATAAAAGTTTTATTTTGCTAAATCTCAAAGTTTTGGATCCAACCTAATAAATAAATGAATGTGTGTTGGTTTAAAGAATAATGTTTCCAAACAAGTTTTACATAGTTTGTAAGGAGTATCCGATCGATCTATTATTGTCATAGAAAAAATCATATTATTTCAATAAACTTGGTTGGAAATATATCAAACGTATTTTTAAATAGATTTCTTTTTTAGAAACTAGTGGTGGCCGGGCCGCGTTGCATGTGGATTTTACATCAGTTTTAGTCCTAAACTAGATAGATATATAGATAGATACATAGATAGATAGATAAATAGATAGATAGATAGATAGATAGATAGATAGATAGATAGATAGATAGATAGATAGATAGATAGATAGATAGATAGATAGATAGATAGATAGATAGATAGATAGATAGATAGATAGATAGATAGATAGATAGATAGATAGATAGATAGATAGATAGATAGATAGATAGATAGATAGATAGATAGATAGATAGATAGATAGATAGAAAGATAACTAACTAACTAACTAACTAACTAACTAACTAACTAACTAAAAATAAATCTTGTAAATTAGTATGTCTTCTTACTGGAAACTTTTCTAATATTGAATATTAAGAAAATGTGTATAATATGTTTAATATTTTCAAAAAATTTATAAAATTTTTTCCCTTAATACATAAGTTGTATATGTGGTAAAACTTTTAGCTGCGTTTGATATTAACATGAAAAAATAACGAAAGTACAGACAAGACTTTATAAAATCAACCGCATTTAGTAATTGAAGTTTGTTGTTTTTTCTTTCTTTTTATTTCATTTGTTTATCTTTACATCCGCCTGTCACTCCTTCCTGTTTGCTATCTTTTGTTTACTTTTTTTTTTGCTATCAGTTAAAAACTTTTTTATGTTATGAGATATTAAGGAAAACTAGAAAAAGAAAACCCACTAAAAACTGTCAAAGCGTAAAATAATCTATATGTTTTCTTTTGGCTGTTCATGACCCACTGATAGACAAAAAACAAAAAAAAGAATTATTATTACAGAATACAAATACTGTACAGAAATTCGTTTAAAATACTGAAATAACTTTAAGCTATTAAACAATAACATATTTTTCAATGAATACTGCTATTCTGAGAACGAAATCTTCTGAAAATTTATATCGGTAGTTTATTAGTGTCAATTTTATTTCCTTTGAAATATATACTTACACATATACTTACTATAAGTGTATGTGGTTCAAAGTAGGAATGCTTTCCCATAATTCTCTTTAATTAACTACTGTAGGGTTTCTCATGGTCGAAAATGCCTGTCTTTACAATCTTACTTTTGTATGTTTCTTTTTTTGTTAAATGAAGAGAAACAAATCAGTAAATTACTATTATTGATAAATCTCTCTAAAGTTTTGCAATTTTTAATAAAAATAGTTTGTAAAAAAGTAATAATCAATTTCGTACACTTAGTATTTGAAAGTTTTAGAAATTGTATTCATTTATCTGGAAAAAAATTAAAATATAATAAAATATTATTTCTAAGAACTATGAAATGAATGTAGTTTTTCAATATGACACAAAAACGTTTCCAAAAAAATTTATTAAAAATCAATAAAGTCTTCTCAGTACTTCATCTATGGAATATAGGTCAGGCGCAGATACACGAACGGGGGAAATGGAAAAATTTTACATTCGTCCATCGAACCGAAAATTTTTGATACAAAATATAAATATTAAAAAAATATATAATAAGTAAATCATAAAATATTTTAAAAAACCTCCCACCTTAAACGATCAAGCTGAATCCGCGCCTTACATAGTGAAAATTCATTATACTAACTACTAGTGTATATTCACATGATTTTCTTGAGCTCTGAAGCCATTTATTAATAAAATTTATTCTAAAATTTATTCTAGAAATTTTATATTAAATAGGGTTATAATTTGGCCAATTCAATTGTTTCTCATAAATAATTTAGAAACAAACATTTTGCAAAGGATCTAGTAATCAAGTAATCTTTTCGAGCATTCCAATCATTTCCTATAGTAGTCCCATTAAGAAATGCCAAGGAGAAGGCATCCAATAGGAATAGGTCCTTTAGACCCAATATTCGCGCACTATGCGTATTTAAAGACTAACTAGTTAGTTAGTTATTTAGTTAGTTAGAGCAAGAAGAGGTCAACCTCAAATGCTGTCTCACATTTCATTATGAAAATTTCCTACATTACAACTTATCTACTAACAAGGCTGAGCTGTGCTCCACCACAAATACACAAATATATATGTGTATTTCTTGCATTTAAACTTACACAGTTATATCTTAACAATACTAATATGAAAGATACAACTTATAAAAGTAACCAAGTTTTATTATTCTTTCTTCTGCTCTAAGTTAACAATTTGCAAAACTGACATTTTAACCATTTGTAAAAAAAATATTAAAAACTAAGATATGAAAAACAACTACTAATAACGAGTACGCCACAGATTACAAAGAAAAAATGAGCAATATATAGAAAAAGAAATTTAAAAGTTTTCATCTACAACTTGGATATTTTTTTTTGCACTTTTTAACTCTAGTTTTAAACGAAAAAAATATGCAACATAAAATAATGCGAAACATTTGTAGTCTTACTTTTTTTACAAAAAAAAAAAAAAAAACTGAACACCAGACTTTAGTTGGCAAGAAAACGGAATGAAAACAAAACTTATAAAGGAACTAAAAATAAATATATATAGTTGTTCAGTTGTAGGCGTAAATAATTGTGAACATATAAGTTTTTTATACTTGCAAACATACACGCAGAGAAAAAACATAGTTCAATATGGTTACTATAACTAAACTATATCCACTGTTTGTTATAAAAAACATATAATTGTTATTTATTATTATTGAAAAATAATAATTTTTTCAATAACTACATAATGGTAACAATGAAAACATATTATGTTACTAACAACCATTTCAACTTACTAATAACCAGTATATGATATGTTGTTATATGTTATATAACCATTGTATGTTATGTTGTTATAACCCAGCAGTTCGACAAAGAGTCAAAGACAGTAATTTCTGTTTATAGTTAACCATCTGGATGATTGCAATTCGTATGTTTAGGGTCATTCGTCACGAATGTACCCGAATCTTATAGAGAATGAAGACAGTCGTCACTTTAGTGTCCTTTTTTGTAAGCGGGAGCGGAAACAGTCGTCTCTTTACTGTCCTCAAGTAACCTAGAGATTATACTTTTATAAGTTGTTTTTTCTTTACTTCCGTAGAAATGATTATTACTTTCTACTAATATACCACCATTTTGACTCAAGTTTATATCTTTGAGGTCAATCGTCACATTGATGTCCCATAGTATTCTGGAGAGTAGGGAGACAGAGAGAGTCACTATCCTAGAACACGTCCATGTCTAGTTTTATAGCAAGAAAAGTAGCGACAGTTATATAGCTAGCAATGTGACTGACTTCCAAAAACCCATTTGGAGTTTACCATCCTTTGACTATTTCTGATCGTCTTTTGACTGTATCTTTGTAGAGTGTAGAGTCCTCGTAGGACAAGCTCATGTTAAAATGGTTGGTCACCTGTGTAGTCAGGTGGTTATTGGCCTCCAAAAGTTTTAGTAATTTTCCCCCTTTTTGAAATCAAGTACGAATTGAGCTTAAATCAAGCTTACTATGGGATTAATTCAATATTTAACATTCTTAAATCACTCTTAATTTCAGATATGAGTTTAACTTTAAATGAAGCCAAAAAATGCTGAAAAAGTAAATTTTAAGAAAACTTGAACTTATAAATGAACAAAATTATGTTTTTCATACATAAAGAGTCTGTTCTTGAATAAAGAATTTTGTTCTTGATTCAAGTAAATCCGTACTTAAAGTACTTCCTTAATCGCTCAAGATTGGTTTGCATAGGGATAACTCAATCTTGTCGGCTTAGAAATTAAACCATCCTAATATGTAGTCATAGTTTGGTTGTAGGAAAATACTATTTAAAATGTTGTAATGTTTCCTTATAATAAAATAGTGTGATATTGTATGTATGTATGTGTTATAGTATGGCAGGAAGTAATGGTTACACTTTTTATACCCTACACCACTATAGTGGGGAGGGTATTATACGTTTGAGCTGATGTTTGTAACATACGAAAATATTGGTCCAATACCCACCTTAAAGTATACCGATCGATTCAGAATCATTTTTTGTGTCGATTAAGACATGTCCGTCCGTCCGTCTGGCTGTCTGGCTGTCCATGTAAACCTTTGAAATATGGACCAAGCATGTTTTTTGGTACAGGGACGAAGCCTATTGAAAATGGTTAAAATCGGTCCATTATTTCACCTAGCCCCCATACAACCGTACCTCCCGATTTGAACTTTTTATGCCAGAATTACGTCAAATATTCTGCTACCTCTCTAAAAATTGGCACAAATAAGTTTTATATAAGTTTAAATGACACTGCAGATTTTCGTAAGGATCGGCCTATATTTGACCCTAGCCCCCATACAAACCCCCCTTCAAAAAATGTCTTAAACGTCTAAAATTTACTTGTAACCATTTGTATCGCAATGAAACGCAACAAAACTAACTGTTATTTAGAAATGTATCCTTTTCCCAAATTAACCGAGGATCGGTCCATATTTGACCTATATAAAGCCTCATTTAGAAATTTTAGTTTTTTATCAATAAATTGCTTAAATATTTTGGAATTATGGTAATAAGTATTCAACATAAAACTTTCTTTATAAAAAATAAAAATTTTATAAAAAGTAAAAATTTTAAAAATATACTCATGGTATAGGGTATTATATGGTCGGCCATGCCCGACTATACTTTCTACTTGTTTTAGTTGCAGTTCCTTTCAACAAACGTTGTTGTTGTTTTTTAAAAAAATTTTAAAACTAATGGGTAAAGAATTAAATCCTTAAAAAAATATTTTGCAACAATGATGAATGTTTACATGCAACTTTGTAAACAAAATGAAACTATATATTTAAAATGAATACTTATACTACAGTTTAGTATTATAAATGTGTAAAAAACAATAAACTTAAAACAAAGTTTTTCTTACAAAATAACTCTTTTATATTACACACACATATATACGAAATATTCGCATCAGTTTTGTTGTCTTCTTTTTTTTTTTTTTTGTTTTTTTATAAAACATTCTGTTGCTCATTTGCGAACAAATGATACATGACAGCCAAGACACCACCAAAACAACAAGAGCGATAAATTATGTTGACTTTGAATTTTATGTGAACTACTAAAGAGTTCTTGTCAACTCAACATTTAACACAAATAGTAGCAACCATGAAAATGTTATAGGACCATAAATTTAAGGTAACAAATTGTGATTTATTTTTATTTTAAAAGTTTAGTAAGTGAAATACTATTTACTCTAGTGATGTCTGCAGAGACAAAGATGTTATAAATTATCTTTTAAAAATAGTTAATCAAGTAAAATAGAATTTTATTTAGAATTGGATTTATATTATTCAAATAGAATGGTAAAATAGAAAGGTGAAATTGAGAAATCGTTAAACTTCAAGGTAAAGTAAACATCGAGGCATTATTGTTTCTAGTCTACTTCAACGTACGAGAGATCCAGCTTGGTTGCAATCCCGGGAAAGAAGTGCTACAAGTACTTCTAGTCTACGGGTACTATAAACTGGTGATATCGATTCATTACATATTCTGGTTCTATGAGCAGTCTTTTTCCCGTAGGACTTTCCTTTGAAAAATTTGCCATGATATCGAACCATAGAACTACATAATGTATTACTACGGGTGGTCAGGAAAGTCGAGAGTTTAACATGAGCACCTGCCTTGACGGCCTTATCCCACGGTGGGTGGGTAGGCTTGAGAACGGTCTACCATCGCCCCTTTGTTCTTCAATGAAGAACACCGGTGGCAATTGGTACATTGGTTCTGACCGGTCCATGCACAAGTACTTTGCTGGAGTACTCGAGCTATCTAATCTCTTGAACATTG
>NC_060954.1:38854579-38876308 GCF_022045245.1 Lucilia cuprina
ATCCCGGTCAGATTGGAGGTATTGGCCACCTCTTTATACCCCGGGATTGCAATAATACCAAGGCGGAGGTTTCGCAAAGGCAAAACATGCCCCCGGGGGGACTTCGGGTGGTCAGTTGCCTGCAGGGCTTGTCGTGGTTGGAAAGTTGTTTAAAGTTTCCTCGGCATCCACGTAGTGTCTATGGTGTAAATCCAAATTCATTGAAGGAGTAAGTGGCGGTTAAAAGAGTGATGCACAGTGAAATAAGTTCTGTTCCGTTGCCTATGATTTAGATACAAATTCGCGGGACAGTGAAATCTATATTTCGGAATAAGTACGGTTCTGTTGCCGAATAACAACAGATACCCTAAGCGTTGAAAATGAGTTGGTATAAAATGCACATAATATAGGATGAATATAGTTTAAATCTGCCTGTATTCCTAGAGTGAGTCTGTCGTATGTTGATCTCTAATGAATGTGCCGGATAAATAAGAGGTGTGCAGGATTAAGTGATAACAGTGAATTTTCCCCACTTGTCCACGTATGTTTAGAATAAACTCTGTTCATAACAGATTAACCACAGTTTGTTCTATGTGACTAAGACTAAAGTCTTCGGTGCATTTGATGATTCGTACTTCGGTCTATCGGTTACGTCTCTATATGCTATTGCAACAGGACAGCAATGGTCAGAAACTAGAAGGCTCAAGTACTTGAGAAAAGTGCACGTACACTGTACCGGAAATTCCATATACGTAAACTGTCACTTGCGTGTACGCAAATCTACTTTTTTAAATCACGTACACATCTAGTAATTAAGATGATATATAAAAAAATATATTTCGTTTTAGAAAGAATTCGCTAAAAAGTTCCGAAAATCATAAATGATAATATACAATAGAATTCAACACAAAATCAAAAAATTTCGTAAATCACAAAAGTATATGAATCGTAAAGTCCCTAAATATATGTTTAAGAACCTAAAATCTTAAACGTTCTTAAATACTAGTAAGCACAATAACCGAACATAATATTCTTGTTTAAATTTAGTTTATTGTTTAAGCATTCTATATTCATTTAATCTACTTATACATATTTTATGAACAGTTGTGGTAATAAACTGCATTTTTATGTAATCGTTTTTATGGCAACTTTATTGTTACGCATAAATTTTACACTCTCTAAGTACTCAATGTTTTTATGGTAGTTGCAGTTCGTGATTTTTTTCTAAATACTAATCTAAATGAACATTAGACAAGCTTCGAAAAAATGCTCAAAAAATTTAACTCATTCCTGAGCTGGAACTAAAAATCGTCATTCATACGAAATAGTAATTAATGCGAATTGTCTAAAAAAAATTATTTAATTCAGATCATGACATATATGTATAAGCTAACAACATATTGCCGCCAGTAAAAAATGCTAAACTACGTATACTTAATATTTGTAGTATCAATATAAATTAATATTACGTATACGTACAGGTGGCGTTAGGAAAAACAGCACAACTTCAATTTTTTTCTTAAAATAAAAAAAAGTTTTTCTTTTTATACCCTTCACTTTCGTGAGAAGGGTATATATAAGTTTGTCATTCCGTTTGTAATTTCTATAATATAATTTTCCGACCCTATAAAGTATATATATTCTTGATCCTTATAGATAGCGGAGTCGATTAAGCCATGTCCGTCTGTCTGTCCGTCTGTCTGTCTGTCTGTCTGTCTGTCTGTTGAAATCAGTTTTTAGAGGACCCCAGATATCGGCGATGTCTGAATCTTCAATAATTCTATTAGACATGCTTTCGAGAAGATCGCTATTTAAAATCAGCAAAATCGGTCGGTAAATAACGGAGATATGAGCAAAAATCCGAGACTACCTCTGAAAATTTCATCAAAAAATTGTTAAAAAAGCAACAAAAACACTGTACATAGAAAAAGATGTACACGTGTGTGTGTAGATGTATTTGGTTTTATTCAGCTGTGTATTTTTTTGTATGTTTGGAATTCAAACATACAAAGTATACACAGCAAAAAAATATGATTTGCATTTTTTGTTAAAATAAAATAATTTTCCCTTTTGTTTTGCAAATATATTTTTTGATGAATAGAAAAAAGTATTTAAAACGTTTTCAATTATTATGAGAGTAGATTGTGAGTTATTGTACAATTATTTTTATGCGAATAATGTAAGTTTGAAATTTAAAACTAACACAAATTTTTTCCAAGTGCTTTTTAAAACAATTTTTTTTACGATAAACAAAAACAAAATCTACGTCTCGTCAATGTTTACCAGCAATGAATCAGAGGTCGAAGTCGACCGCCTTCGAGTCGGAGCTTAGCCGCCGCCGAACTATATTTAGTTGCTTGAGCCGCCGCCGAAACATTCGGCTTAAATCGACTCAAATTTTTTTAATGTTTTTATAAACTAGACTGTAAGATCAATTATGTTTAAAATACACTATGGTGAAGGGTATATAAGATTCGGCACAGTCGAATATAGCACTCTTACTTGTTTATTTTATATATTTAAAATTTTTCTTAATGGCAAAAGCTACAATTTTGCCCCAGATAATAAATCGAAAGACCAAAAGGGTTACAAGATATGAGCAGTGTCACTTAATCTTTTATGAAATTTTTTTGCCGATTTTTGTTGACAGCTCAAAAGCTCACTCGTTTGTATGAGTCGAAATAGTTGTATTTACAAAATCTCATGAAATTATCTTGAAAATTTCGACACGCAGCTTAACATGGACGCAGAGACAGGCAGACAAATGGACTGATGGTTTGATGGACATAGCAAAGTCGACCCAAAAAGTAATTCTGAGCCAATTGGTATTCCTTATGGTATATATTTTCGGTGTTAAAACATCAGCACAAACGCATAATACTCACCCAACTCATATCATAATTAACTGCTTTAGGTGTTGGTAATAACATTTCTCGTTTTATAGAGAGCTTTCTCAGGGATCGCTTTATATGAGTTGTTATAGATGGCCCCTCATGAAACAAGTTCAAGATAAATTCAGGGATAATCCAACGCTCTTTCTCCTACTCTATTTCTAATATTTCTAAATGACCTTCTACTTCAAACTTCCAACCATATCTACTCTTTTGCAGATGATAGCAACATTTGTCATTCTTATTCATTCAACTTCAGGCGAAGTCTTTTAGAGATTGGGACAATGAGGCAAAACATGAATGAAACACTTAATCAAGACACGATTCCATTCTCTGAATGGAGTCATGTTAATAGAGTCTATTTTAACGCTCATAAGACTCAATTTTATGTTATGTTTAACGCATAAACGTACGACAAATCATGTTGCTTCATCTATATTTGTGGGCGGTGTAAATATCTAGGAGTCAGACACTCTTTATGTTCTGGGCATGAGAGAATACGTTGGACAAAACACATATTCCAAGTGTCGAAGGAAGCATCAGTTTTCTCAAAAAGTGTAAGACAAACTTCACTTAATCCTTCAAAGGGTAACACGACCGCGTACAGGAGACGGCGAAGGTACTTATCGGTAACAATAGGATATCCAACTCTATTGATTAACTGTAGTACGTCGGAATGTGGGCTGTGTTACATCTTTCTTACGATATTATAATGAGAAATGTTTCATGAAATTAGGGAACTTATTCCCGAAATCCGAATCGATGAGCCAGTGGATCGTACAACGCACTACATATGAAATTCGTTATTTAGTCGTATTGTCCTTTTGTGGAACAAACTTTCCTCGGAAGTCTTTCATGTCACCTGCACTGTGGGTTTAAATTGAATGTCCACAAACAGTACTCCCTCTATACTCCCTCCCATAACCTATTTTTCTGCACTGCATGAGTTGGGGTCATCCCCTTAGTGGTGGTCCTAACAAAAAAGTAGAAGAACTCAATTTACTAAATGATGCTGAATGCTATTGTTATTGCTTTTTCTTCGTACACTGAAAGATCCGGTAATGTGATGACAATGCACTGTCAGTGAAAAAATTATAGCAACAGGTAGATTGCCAGTTTAGACGATTGAAAGAAAACCTTAAAATTTGAATTTTTGCATTTAATTCATATGCAAGGTGCCGCTCCCCTCGTTGGTAGTACGCCAAGGTATTATTTAAAATGATTACATAGACGTCAAAGTTTTCGTTTTAAATTTTTTGCTTCAATTCCACATTTTCTCAATATCTGGTTATTTTGTATGGTAACGATATATTGACAGTTTTCATACAAAAATTATTTTAACCGGCAGAATACGTACCGGTTAAACGATAAGCGTAGATTCAGATTATGGGACTAACTGTAATAGTTTTAATAAATTTTTGTATTTAATTTGAGGTGCACTTACCCTCTTGCTAGTTTGCCTTCTTTTTGTCTTAAATGATAAAAAAATACACTGTGAAAATTTCAAAAAAATTTGTATAACCGTTTAGTATTCTATAAACTTCAAACATCAAATAAGAAACTTCTCTTGCCTTGTTGATTTATTAAATTTTTGGATCTGGCAAATACATACAAATGGACCGACAGATATTGCCTTATTACCTTATCGACTATACATACTATGAACAAGGATTCAGAATAAACTATATAAAACTGTAGAAATTATAATCATAGAAGCTCTATGTGCGACTTTTAACTTAGGTCCTATGCTCACCTATGAACTTCAAAATATGATCCAATTTAGAAAAATAATCTAATTTTGTTCCACTGTATGTCTATTATTAACATGTAGCATGTTACACTTTAGTAATACACTCATACACATGTATAAACAATTGTTGCCACTCACTGACATGAATGGTTTAGTGAATGAATGAGAGAGTGGCTTCCCTTGATGGTTTTCTTTTTTTTTGATGTGGTTGTTTTTATTATTGTTGTCGGTTGTTTCAACAATTATCTTCTTTCGTAGCAAAATAAAAGTGAAAAAAAAACTGAACAATATATAACTTTTTGTTGTAATAACAAATATTATGACAGATTGTATGTATTTCCGTTTTTTTACACAATTTTATATTTTTACATATGTCTGTACAGTACTCGGTTCCATAAGGTTAATTAAAGAAAAATTATTTTGCTAAATTTTTACACACACAAGTGACAGTACATTTTTGTCTGTGTTTTTACAAAGGTAATTTAAAAGTAAAACACTTATCGAGAGTCTACTGTATGTATTTAATAATGTTTTTAATCAGCCTGTCTATGTTAATAACAAACATTCATTTACATTCTTTTTTTTGTGTTATTATAAATTTAGTGTTTCTGTTAGTGTGTTTTTTATGTCTGTTGCATTTGCAATTACACATTGTTATGAACAACTAGATGATTACGATTTTAATAACGATGTTGTCGTCGTAATATTTATACATTTTCATATGAAATAAAGCCTAATTAATTGCGGATATTTCCAACTAAACCATTCTAATAGACTGGTTTTCAATCATGTTGTCCTTCCTGTCATTGTGTTTTGTGAACTAAGTCAAAAATTTTACCTTTTTTAAGCTTTTCTGATATTTTGGCATTTATTGCAAATAGAATATATCCAAATGTCATTAGAATACACTTAATCCTAGTCTCTATTTAAGGTGACCTTCAGAAAATGACCAATAACGATACATGGAACAAAAACTCCCTTCAAAATTTCATAACGACTGATCAATAATGTTTTTATTATTTAGATTATATTTATATTACTAAAAATTGATTTGAACAATATTTTGTTTTTCTCTCACAAACCTTTATACTACATTCGCTTATAATTTTAACCAGAAGTTTTCTTAATTTAACCAAAAGTCACAACAGTTTTCAATTTTCATTTTATCACTTGTCAGCCAAATGATGCTTTAAGAATATTATAAAAATGTCATGTACAGAAACATAATTTAAACATTTTTTTTTTACAACAGAAAACAGCAGCACACCCACGTAATTTAGCATCAAATTATTTTGGTAAATTATTGAATAAATGTAACACGAACCAAGAATAACTAATATTTAAAAATATATAATTTTTAATAATTTCCTTCCATTTTTTCTTCCCTTTTGTATTGTATCGACATACATTACTGCTGCTGCTTATGATGCTGCTGTAGGAAACTTTGTAATTTTACAAATAAACTAAAAAAAGAAAAAACAAATGCAAAGTAATAGGAGAGGAGTATTATAAAGAACAGAACGAGAGATTTTGTAATATTGTAATTTAATAAACTTGTAATATTTTCCGCTACAGTTTCCTTTATATTAAATTTTATTGTTATTCATCTCTAAAGCCTCGAGTATTTTTTCTTTCACATCCGTTTGTTGCTCTTCGATTTTTGCTAGCTATTTTGTTGTGGTGTATTTTATATTAACGTTTACTTAATAATCAACATTTTAGTTTATTTGTACTGTGTATATTGGTATTAAAAAATTTCCACGTGTTTGGATTTGCTCCACTTGATGGAAGAGAACTAATTGGGCATAGCAGATCAAAAATTAGAAACAGCAAACAGGACAGGAAGGTCATTTTATAACTAACTAACTAACTAACATACTAACTAAATAACTAACTAACTAACTAACTAACTAACTAACTAACTAACTAACTAACTAACTAACTAACTAACTAACTAACTAACTAACTACCTAACTACCTAACTAACTAACTAACTAACTAACTAACTAACTAACTAACTAACTAACTAACCAACTAAATAACTAACTAACTACCTAACTAACTAACTAACTAACTAACTAACTAACTAACTAACTAACTAACTAACTAACTAACTAACTAACTAACTAACTAACTAACTAACTAACTAACTAACTAACTAACTAACTAACTAACTAACTAACTAACTAACTAACTAACTAACTAACTAACTAACTAACTAACTAACTAACTATCTATCTATCTATCTATCTATCTATCTATCTATCTATCTATCTATCTATCTATCTATCTATCTATCTATCTATCTATCTATCTATCTATCTATCTATCTATCTATCTATCTATCTATCTATCTATCTATCTATCTATCTATCTATCTATCTATCTATCTATCTATCTATCTATCTATCTATCTATCTATCTATCTATCTATCTATCTATCTATCTATCTCTCTATCTATCTATCTATCTATCTATCTATCTATCTATCTATCTATCTATCTATCTATCTATCTATCTATCTATCTATCTATCTATCTATCTATCTATCTATCTATCATCTATTTATTTTTCGGATAAAATGCGATTTAAGACAGTAATTTATTTTTGAATTCGGGTTTAAAAACTGATTTGTGAAGTGTAAAAATTTGCCCTTTTTCTAGCCTTATTTTACTGCTGTTGTGTAACAGTGTGTTCTATATTATTTTTACAGCATATTTAAGGGCGTTATTAATATGTTATTGATATTACAATATTTAAATAATATTGATAATTTGTACAATTTAATGTCGGAGGGTATTTAAGGTTCTGCATAGCTCGGTATAGCAATACAACTTGTTGTTGTTTTTTTTTAGTTCGCCAAAATAATAGTAACAGGAAGAAGGAAAAAAAGAAATAAAAAATTACTTAAATTGTTTCCTTATTTTTCTTTTGTCCGTATGCTTCAATTAGCCATTTATAAAAATTGTATACAAATTGTTGTGTTTATATGTATGTATATATTTTTTTGTTATTAAACATTTACGCTTCAGTTATTATAAACATGTTTGTTAGATGTTTGCTGTGTTTTTCTTTCGCCATAGTAATGACTAATCAGGACATTTTTCGTTATTTTTTCCGTTAAGTTGGTTTTGGGGAAAAATACATATCGTGAGTTGGGTAGAAATGTAGAATTTTATTTTAAATTAAAAGAAATCAATATCTTGAGAGCATAGGATTTTCGTGGTTCCTCGTCGACGATACAGTATTCTAAGCGTACGTATGGTATAATTCTATAGTTGTCTAAATCTCACATACATAGTAAATAATGCCATTTTCAAGAAAATACTACTGCCCTAAACCAATATAGTTTTTCTTTAGAATTTAGCAAAATAAGCACATTTAATTGAACCAAATAGGAAACGGATATTTGTAAGTATTTGTGACTATAAGAGAACATTTCCTTTATTTTAAAAACATTTCTATAAATTTCATTTTGTTTTATAACTTTCATGTCAAGTCGCAATTTTTTGCTTATTTTGTTTGGCTTTTTATGTTTGAGATATAAAAAGATTTTGTTTTTTTTTTTTTTTTTAATTAGAAACGCAAACAAAGAGAAATATTTTTGTGTTGCGCAAACTATTTAAAAAAAACACATTTAATTTTGTAATTTTACTACACATTTGCTGTTATTAAAAATTAAAACATTTTGTTTTATATTTATTATTGATTTTTATATTTTATATAAATTTTTTTCAAATATTAATATTAAAAATGCTTGAATATAGACTAATGAAGTGTTTTTTTTTTAATACAAGTGTTTATATGTTTTTATCTTTTGTTGCATACACAATTTACATGAACCACATATTTGTTATCTTTTCGATACCTTAAGGGTGTCACCAAAAATGTAATTATTTTAACACAAAATATATGTTTTAACATTTTTGCAGTGAAATGTATTTCCTACAACAATATACAAAACAAAATCTTCCTGTTATAATATTTTAAAATATTTTAGAAAAAAATCCTACCCTAAATCATATGAATGTACTATGTATGTAGTTTGTACATAATATGCTTAACAAGTATGTCATTTATGTACTTTCCATTACAAACACACTTTTAACACAAGTGCTTAAGTAGTCAGTCAAGCAGACAGAGAGACAGGCAGGCAGTTTGATGGTGGGATATAATGACATACTGACTTCTACATTCAAAACTAAACAATGCATAACATTTTTAATAAATGCATGAATATGCTAATACGAAGGATGTGTGTGTGTGTTAAAATAGCAATTTAAAAGGATACAAAAGGAAACATACATATACACGTTAGGGTGGCCCCAAAATATAAGTTGCCGATGTTGCTAACGAATATGAAAAGTTAGTTTATTTTAAAAATGAAAATGCTTGTCCTAAAGTCAATATTTAGTGAGCTGGATTAAAGGACAATAAGGTCCTATTTTAAGGATTTTTTCATTCTTGTCTAAAAATGTATAAAATCAAAAAAAAAACACCTTTCAAGAACCTTGCTTATGATAACTATATTTTATATCTTTCTCTTAGAAGAAATATAAACAAAATTATAAAAACCTCCAAAAAGGATCTTACCTAATATTGATGACAATTTTGAAAAACGGTATCATAGATTCAGTATCAATTTAGTTGGGAACATTGACACATTATTTTTCCTCCATACAAACTGAACCACCCTAATGTACATACGCGTATGACTGTTATATATATGTTTGAAATTGGATAATAACCCACCAAAAATAAGGAACTATTTGTTCTCACTCAACAACTTACTTTTCAATGGGTATTACCTACCATTAGAAGGAGTCCAGTAATGGCTTTCAAAATTAGCTTTTATATACTGTTAAACATTAGAAATTTATTAGTTTTTGAAGTTTGAAACATTCAAAATAAGTGATTCTATTGTGATTAGGATTCCCCCGGGGGCATGTTACCTTGGCAAGACCTCCGCCTTGGTGTTATTGCAAGCCCGGAGTATAAAGAGGTGGCCAATACCTCCAATCTGAACGGGATTGAAAACTTTGTTACAGTCTACTGCTTGGCTTAGTTCTTACATAGATTGCCAGCGGTCAAACCAATGCACCGCAAAATCTGGTACTACGGGTGGCCAGTTGCCCGCAGGACTATGTCCTGGCTGGTCAGTTGGTTAAGGTTCCTTCGGGATCCACGTAGTGGCTGTGGTTTAAACCCAAATTCGCGGGGAAAGTAAGTGGTGGTTAAAAGACTGATGCATGATAATAGTCAATATTTCGGGATAAGTTCGGTGCTGTAGTCGAAAACAAAAGACACCCTGCAGTCGAGTGACTGTGGGACTAAGCGTTGGAAATGAGTTGGTGTTAATTGCATATGGTACGGAATGAATGTAAGGTTCGGCGGGCCTTACCCCACCCGTCTACCTAACGAATGTGTCATATGTTTATCTCTTATGAATGTGTCGTACAAATGAGATGTGTGCTGGGTTGAATGATGATGGATGAAAGTTATCATATACATTTTATACCATTGAATTTCTTCCTTGTCTAGATATGATCAGGGTTAACTCTGTTCATATCAGATTTACCACAGTGTGTCCCTGTGAGTGAGAACAAGTCTACGGCTTATTGATGATCGTACTTCGGTCTACCGGTTACGTCTCTAGGTGCTGTTGCCGAATCAACAGAGGCCATCCAATGGTCAAGAGATTAGATAGCTCGAGTACTCCAGCAAAGTACTTGTGCATGGACCGGTCAGAACCAAGGTACAAAAATTTCCACCGACGTTAGTGATTTAAATATTTTTTTTTTTTTGTAATTTTTTTATTTTGAAATAAAGTACGTATTGACCTTAAGACCAATTTGGGATTAATTCAATGTATTAGATTTAATTTAATTCTTATCCTAAATCAATTTGCATTTTAAGTGAAATGTTTTTGTTTTGAAATGTTTGAAGTGACACCTATACGTATACGTGTTTTAATGATTTGTTGATATTATAAATATTAAGTATACGCGTAATTAAAAAAAACCTTTAAAACAAAAAATCGAATTTTTAAAGGTTTTTTTGCGATTTCCTCTTTAAATTGTAGATTTTTTTTTTAATAATTTACAGTTACTTTAAGCATGTAGTGGTTTTTGTATATGGTTATATATTCTATGTTGCACTCTAATGTGTAACATACATATTGCTAAGTGTTCCCAGTGGTTTTAGATCTACATTACATTTATACTTAAAGAAATGTGTTCTATTTTACCTTTGAAAAATAACTAACAACAAACAAATATTTGACATTTACACCATTTTACATAAATTTTCTTTTTCCATTTCGTAAACTAAGGAATAATTTATTGTCATCTCTTCAAATACAAATATTTATGTGCATAAACAATAATTTACTTTACATGGTTTCTATTAGTACCTGGCAGTTTCTTACTTTATGATAAACAATTTTTAAATGTCTGAACAATAAAATATTTTTAAAATAGATAAATATGATGACTCAGCTTTTACAAGATCCTAAGACAATTTCTAATATATATTGTGAATTTTCAAAACTTTAGGTTGAGATTTGTAGTTTTGAGTTGATGTCAAAGTCATGAAAGTGAAGAAAATTAAATGCATTTTCCTGATTTTAACAGGTTTATATATTTTTTTTTTTTTTTGAAGCTAAACGATAAAAAATTTTATACTTTTTTATTTAAAACACCGAAAAAATTTTCCGCATAAATATCATGAACTGCTTTCATTGACAAAAGTTAATAATATTTAGGAATAAGTTCCTAAATTGTATAAATTTTTTCATATTAATTTTTTCAAGCAAAATCTAGAAGCCTTGACTTAAAATATTTCTAATTTAAATTATGGGACAGTTCCTCTAATTGGGAAAGAATAAGTATTTTCCAGTTTTATATTGAAAACAATAAATAAATTCGAAAAATTGGTATTGTTTTCATTATTAAATGATAAAGAAATGTACGTTCGCATTTAGAGGAACATGTATATATTTTTTTTTTAATTTTTTAAATTTTCTTTGGAAATTTTTTTATTCCTTTATGATAAAATTGATGAAAAGTTCGCAAAGTTCATTCCGGTGCGAAGAACCGATTGTCGTGGGAACGAAATGTGAAAGTAGTTTTTAGTAGTTAAATGGTAAATACCACAATAAAATATGGAGTCTCTACATCCCGGAAATGAAAAAAAGTTTGTAAGATTTTTAAAATTTTCAGAATCTAAAATTGTTCACACTTTATATACATATATAGAATTTACAAATATTTTGTTTGTTAATATACGAACAAAATTAGCAAGTATTCAAAAATTGTTATACACCGAAATAAAGTATGACATATTTTATTTTGGAAACAAGAAAAAAGTATGCGCAAATTTTGATTTTTGGCGATTTTATTAAAAATTTCACTTTTTCGAAAATTATATACTGAAAGTAGCAAGTATTCAAAAATGTTTATATGCATCAATAAAGTATGGAATGAATCTCTTATTGAAAATTTCACTTTTTTGGAAAATTAAAATTTTTAGCCAAAAGCAATATATAACATTTTCAGGACAAAGGGTCAATTATGATCCGAACACAATTAAATTAGGTAAAATGATTAACATTCATATGAAATTGGTTCCTGTCAAATTTCATCGTGTTACTAAAATTTCTATGTCAATTATAAAACTGATTTTTAATGAGCCTTGTGCGTGTTGTAGGGTAAATTAAAGATCATTAACAAATTTGGTAATATGATTAAGATTTACGTAAAACACTTTCATGCCGAAAATCATCACGATATCAATATTTTTTTAGCCATTTATAATCGTTAAGGTGACTGCAATTTCAAGGGGAATTTGTGTGGGGGTAGGCGATGGGCCGATTTTCACCAAAATCACTTGGGTTTATTCTTAGGCCTAATAAACATTGACGCCATCAACAAAATTCAGCTACTTCTAGTAATTTTTTCCAAGTTTTCAGGCCTCGCTGTGCGTCCTGTGCATTTTTACAATACGTTGTCAATAAAGAAACTAGTTTGATACAGCCCCTTACAATCTGCAGGGTTGAATTTTCAACAACATACTAGAAGTATAAAAAAGTAACAATTTTCGTTTTAGGCACTTTAAGTAAACTTTTAGAAATTTTAGTTTATGTCACCTATCACTTTGTATACCCTAAATCATTTTGATGAAGCATTAAGTACATAAAGTAAGTAGAATTCTTGTAAGTATTGCTTAATGTAAGGTTCCTAAAATCTTGTTAAGTTGATCAAACAAACTTTTAATTAATTGTATGTTGAAGTGTAAATAAAATTCGTTGCAAACATATAGTTCATTTTACTTAGTAGCTTTTATTGTCATCATCTTAAACATATTTAAGTATTTTTAATTAAAACTAGATTATAATCAATTATAGAATATATAACTTAAAATTTTCATATTTCTTTGCCAAATAATTTCAAAGTTTAGAAAAATAACAAATGTTTTAGTGTTAAAAGTTAAATTTTTGCACTTATTTGTTGTATGTTAGTTTTCATTATATGTAAACCAGGAAAATTTGCAAAAAATGAGTAATCTGGGGAATCAACTAAATGAAAAATTGCAAAATAATAGAAGATTTTAAACAATAAGGCTTCGTCTTTGGAATAAAGGAAAAAGTATGTGTCAAATTTCAGTGAATTATCTTATGTGGCGTGCGCACAAGGTTTAAATAGGGACACATATGGACAATGGTCACACAGAGAGAAAGACAGACAAACGCAAGGACACACTTATCAAAGTGTTTCTGAGCCATAGAAAGTGTTTCTTAAAATTATTTGTAGTACAAATACTGAACTCTGTAGAGGAGTTAGAAAAACATTAAAACGCATACGACGCATAACAATATAACCCAGCAGTTCAACAAAGATTCAATGCATACGAAAAAGACAGTAATTTCCACTAATAGTTACCAACTGAATGATTGTAATTCATATGTTTTGGGTCATTCGTCACGAATGTATCCTTTGTAATCGAGAATGAAGGCAGTCGTCACTTTAGTGTCCTCTTTGTAAGCGGGAGCGGAGACAGACGTCTCTTTACTGTCGTCAAGTAACCTAGAGATTATACTTACTCTTAAAAGTTGTTTTTTTTTTCTGTTGTACTTCCGAAAATAGTTATTTAACCCATCTTTCGGAGATATGATTATTACTTTCTACTAATATGACACCATCTGATTGACTCAAAATTATATCTTTAGGGTCAATCGTAATATTATTGTCCCATAGTAGTCTAGAGACTAGACACTTGAAATTTTTAAATTTTAGTTCCATTAATATCTTACCACCTGGCTGACTCCAATTCGTATATTTTTGGTCTTTCTTCACAAATAAACTCTCTGTAATCGAGAATAAAGACAGTCATCACTTTAGTGTTCCCTTTGTAAACGAGAGCGGAGGCAATCGTCACTTTACTGTATACAAGTAATCTAGAGATTAGACTCTTAAAAGTTGTTTTCGTGTTATTGAACTATCGAAAGTAGTTATTTTACCCATCTTTTGAGAAATGATTGTTACTTTCTATTAATATGTCACATTGATGTCCCATAGTATTCTGGAGAGTAGACACTTGAAATTTTTTAACTTTATTTCCATTAATAACTTACCACCTGTTGGCTCCAATTCGCATGTTTTGGGCCATTCATCAAGAATAAAAGAAAATCGTCACTGTCCTAGAACACGTCCATGTCCTAGTTTTATGGCAAGAAAAGTAGCGCCAGTTAAATAGCTAGTAATGTGACTGACTTCCAAAAACCAATTTGGAGATTACCATCCTTTGACTATTCAATTTAATCGAAAAATGGATTTTCTCTGCTTAACTGTATCAAAACTGAGATTGTAAATCATTTCCTGACTATTGATGTAGGTCTGTTACAGCATCCCATAATAAAAGGTCTTAACAGGTTAAAGTATATCTCAAGAGATTACAAGATTTAGCTTTAACTTACAAATACCAATAGTTAGACCACAATTAATATAAACATTTTTTTCTGAGTTATGCGCTTAGTAGAGATCTGGATCAATTGTAAATGTTCCATATTGAAAGTGGTAATGACTTTTAACTGTAGTACTTGTTGGGCAGTTATGAAAGATAATGTCGTTTTATGAAACTGATATAATACAACTGCTAGTTTTAAACATGAACCGATGCTAAACTTTTTAAGTTATATCTTCATATAGCAGTATTATAAACCAATTTATGTTATATTAAAAACCCATCAGTTGTTTTGACGCTGTAATTAGCTATTTGCTTTCAAACCACATATTTTTTTTAATATTTGTTCTTTCTCAGTTGAATTATTTAAATAAAATTTTATGTACAATTTTTTATTTTACTGTAGAGTATTCATAAAAATTTTTTTCTTGGAAAATAAAACTTGCAGAACAATTTTAAGTGAAATTTGTAATGTTTTTGATTTACTAAATTATTTTCTGGGAAATTAACAAAAAAAAAATAAATAAATAAATAAATATGAAAGTTTAAAGTAAAAGAAACGCAGTTCAATATACTACATGCTTCTTTCTTTAACAGCTTACTACAAAAACTCAAAAGTATTTGAAAATAACTGATGTAAAAAATAATTTATAAAACTTGAAAATATATTTTTTAAATTTGGCTTCAATTCCCATGTTAAGTTAAACATAAATTAATTTACTTGTGTATTTATTATCAAATTATATTGAACTATTATACTCAAGCTTTTTAGTTATTTTTTTAATAATTAATTAATAATATCATTAAGCAATTAATTATAAATGCCCTTAATATTAATGTTTGCCCTTTTTTGGCTACCAACATAACACAATGCCATTGGTAGTCGAAACTAAAATTAACCGCAAATTAAATCAAAAAAAAAAAAAAACAGTCATTAACCACTGACAATGAAATCATTTCAATTAATTCCTAGATTACATGCTGATAAAATCTGTATACATAATGTAATACAACACATTAAAATAGAACAAAAGATCGTGTGTCAACCTGCAGTTGATACTAATTTGAAAGAAACTATGGTTCAGTTCTAATTCAGTTATAGTTCAGTTCCAGTTCAATTCTAGTTCAGTTCTAGTTCAGTTCAGTTCTAGTTCAGTTCTAGTTCAGTTCTAGTTCAGTTCTAGTTCAGTTCTAGTTCAGTTCTAGTTCAGTTCTAGTTCAGTTCTAGTTCAGTTCTAGTTCAGTTCTAGTTCAGTTCTAGTTCAGTTCTAGTTCAGTTCTAGTTCAGTTCTAGTTCAGTTCTAGTTCAGTTCTAGTTCAGTTCTAGTTCAGTTCTAGTTTAGTTCTTGTTCAGTTCTTGTTCCAAATTCTGTCCATCATGATTTTCAGATGTATAGCAAAATTGTAGACTATTACACTAATTACCTTATTGAAATGCTTAGATTACATATGAGTCGCTATAGCCGAGATAATGCATCACTCTATAATGTTTCCATAATGACATTTGTCATGTTTTTTCTTCTTCTTACCTCCTCCTACTACAGTAGGTATAAAAAAGATTTTTCTTATGTTTGATTATTCTTATGCCAGCTACACTATAAAGAAAATAAAAAAGCATTGTAATACACAAAAAACAATTAAAAGAAACTTGACCACTCTCGAAAACATCATTATCACACCATAATAGTTCCAACATGTTGCCTTGTTAAATTCGTTGGTACTTGAAGATGCGATTACTGGTGACCAACATAAGATACATGTGACAATCTTCTGTTCAGGTCCTCAACAGTCACTTTACATGAGTCTGTACGTGTTGAAACTTACATACATACATACTTTCATACATTCGTGCCACATATTGAATTAATGCCTGTTGCTAAAGATAAAATATTTTCTTTTGGCAGATTGCTACTGACACATTAGTAATGATGATAATAGTGGTGGTAGTAGAGGTGATATTCTCTTTGGATTATGTAGACTGTGTAGTGAATGTGACTTTTATTTCATTTATTTTTCTTTCTAGCCTGCTAGGAGTTTCAACAATTTAATATTGTCGCTTTTTGTCTTTATATTTTGGTATATAATTATTTTTCTTTTTATTTTTAAATCATTCTCTGTGTTTTGTCTATGGTTTTTTAAGTGAATATTAGTGTTATTGATACAAAAATGGTTCGTGTCATTAATGAAAGGAAAAACAGAAAAAATATGTTAGAATTAATTTGCAAAATAAGAAAGAAATAGCACACAAATTTTAACGATAATTTTTTGGAAGAATCGATGTTGATTAAAATTTGAAAAGGAATCTAAATAATGACAAATCAAGAATTTTTTGATTTTCTGTTTTATAAGCACGGACATGGCTATATCGACTTCTCTATCTAAAAGAACTGGGAATATAAGTTGCGTCATCACCTTACTAATACCATAAGATTTAATCTTACTTCACACCCTCCAAAGGTCCTCCTCCGGGACATGTTACCTTGGTGAAACCTCTACCTTGGGGAAACCTCTACCTTGGTGTTATTGCAATCCCGGGATCCCTCTTGTCTGACCGGGACTATAAATTGGTTACAGTCTACAGCCTTGCGTAGTCCTTGCATAGATTGAAAAGAGGTCGAACCAGAGCACCATATAATCTGGTACTACGGGTGGCCAGTTGCCTGCAGGACTATATACTGCTGGTCAGTTGGTTGAGATTCTTTCGGGATTCACGTAGTGGCTGTGGTTGAAACACAAATTCGCGGGAAGAGTGAGTTGCCTTTAAATGTCAATATTTCGGGATAAGTTCGGTGTTGTTGCCGAAACAACAGATACCCCACAGAGGAGTGACTGTGGGACTAAGCAATGGAATTGAGTTTGTATAACTCAATTGTATATGGTACGCGATAAACGTGGGGTATGCGGGCCTCTCCCACCCGTATACCTATAATAAATATGCCGTATATTTTTCTTTTATGAATGTGTCGGATAAATGGGAAGTGTACTGGTTGTCTGATGATGGATGAAAGGTATTTTCATTTCTTTTGCAAACATGTTCAGAGTAAACTCTATTTATATCAGAATTACCACATTGTGTCTTTGTGAGCAAGAACAAAGTCTCTGATTATTTGATGGATTCGTACTTCGGTCAACCGGTTACGTCTCTAGGTCCTGTTGCCGAATCAACAGAGACCATCCCATCTGCGTGGTTGTAAACGGAAGTGATGTTATACATCTCAGAGATGAAATAGTTCAGGTACTCGAGCAAAGTGCTTGTACCTGCGTGTATGAAACATAAAGGGGCTGTGATGAGTTGTTTACTTTTTACTCACCCAGTGGTTAAAAGTACCACCGTAAAATAAGGCAACATACCAGGTACTAACGTAAAGCACTTGGACTTCATCCTCCAAAGGCATATCCCGATGCTTTTTTCAATGTGTTTTAGACCACAACTGTCAGAATGTTACAGCGATGAAAGACCTCATCTTGGTTTGATTCCAATGCCGGAGTACTATAAGTACTTGTAGTCTACCGGGACAATAACGTATTGATGATCAAATATATCCACTGTATCTGTTAGCCCGCAGGACAGTTTCAGTCTGTGTTTTGTCTCGATTATAAGAGACGTTCCTTCAGGGTGCACGTTAAAGAATTGTCGGTTAAAAAACAGATCCACGTTGCAGTCCATAATTCTTTATAATTTCGATGCTGTTTCCAAGAATCCCGGGAAAAAGATAGATACGTAGTACTACGTACTATAGTGATGTAAAATGTGTTCAAAGGGAAATTTCCTCCCCAAAAGTTTTTTTTTTAAATATAAAAGTGAGGAAAAAAGAAAAGTTAAACAACCTAATTTTGTGATTCTATGGGAAAAGACTGAGTTAAAAGTCCACAAGAAAATACTCCTCTAGCTAATAATTCTACTTCGCTTTAAAGAAAAAATGTATTTTCCCCAAGTTGTTACTTACTTCCATGTGTAACGCCAAGAAATATTCATTTGAGACCCAACAAAGTATATGTATATATTCTGGGTCCTTATGAATTTCTGAAATTCGTTTTAAATATGTCAGTCTGTCTGTCTGGTTTAAACACGCTTATTTTGAAACTAAGCACAGCAAATATTAACTGTAGTCCTAAGGAGTTTGGTATTGAAAATCAGCAGAATCGGTTCACAATGTAAAACTTTATGAGTAGAAATTTTAGACTACCTCGAAAAAAAATTTAATTTTTTTTCCATTTCTTAAGGAGATTTATCAGAAACTATCAAAGATAATTCAAAGAATTTTGTCACACACAATTTTTTTTTTTTCTCAGGGATTAATTATTCTTAAAATTAAAAAATCGATTCAAAATTTCACACAAATTTAAAAAATCACTGAAATTAATAATATAGATGTAGAAATAAAACTCGACACAAATGTTTTTTTGTAAATATACAAATCATTGTACTAAAGTTTTTGACATCAACGGAAACAATAGCCGAACTTAACAATCTAACTTGCTAAGAAGTTTTGTCTTAAAAGCCTTTTATTTTGGTTTTGTTTTTATCAGTGCAGAATGTGTTCTCTGGGATGCTCCTTACTTAGGCACAGGTTAGTTTTTATTAACTTAAATAGTATTTTTTTCATTTAAAATTATGTAAGCTGTTGATCAGCAAAGCCAAAGGGTCAAATTAGAAACAATATTAAGTTAATTACACAAGAGTAACATTTTAATAATTAATTACACAATAAAATAAGTTTTTATCTCTCATTTTCTATTCGTATATATTTTTGTATATTTTATTTACACTCAGAGAAAAAACATAGTTAAATGTGGTTACTAAAACTAAACTATGTTCACTGTAACAATTTATTGTTATGAAAACCATAGTATTGTTATTTAAATTCAATTTAAACAATATTGGTTTATAACATTATATGTATAAGTATTTCACTTGGTGTAGAATAATGTATTCATGTTTTTGTGAATTTAATTGAAATTTGTAAATCATGTAATGTATTGTAGGTTTTTACTTTTTTAGAAACTGTAATTTTACTGATTTAGTTATCAAAATAAAATTGATTTCGATACGTATTTTTTAACGACATTTCAATCACATTAGATCATAATATAGTCATGTGTAACAACAACAATATTATGGTAAATAAAAAATATTATGAAAAAATATTTCAACTGTATTTAATCATAATAATATATTTTAAAATTGCGACAATAAACATAATATATTTAGACTGCAATCATTATTTTTACCATAATATGTTGCTCTTAGAATATGGTTACCACAACCATGTTTTTTCTCACCGTGTATACTTAATTTTATGGAGAAAATTTGATATCACAAAGACAGTTAAATAAGACAAGCAAGTATTGTGGAATATCCATATCGAACAGAGGGTACCCTTCATTAACAGTAATTTTCTAAATAGGGTCCAATGTAGGTAAACATTATATCGTTTTTTTAATATATGAATATTTCGTAAATATAGAATACTTTTTGCGTGAACGACTATCGTATTTTTATAACATTTAATTTAGTAATTTAAATGTATTAAAAAAAAAAAAAAAACAATTCAATTCCCTATTAATTGTCATCGACTTTTTGACCTTTTGTCGCCTACAAATTATTTTATTAATATATATTTTTTTCTCTTTTTCTTTATTTTCCACAGAATATTTAAAATGACTTTAGCATCTGTTCAGGCTGATGTTAATCTATTGCATGCGTCTGTTTTATCAATGGTGGAATTTGATGATGATATTTTTGCTGCTGGCCATTGTTTTGATTGGAATGAACATCCCGCTCAACCTGGTCTATTTTGTCCATTTGCCTACCGTTTGCCACCACCCAATTTGGGTGCAATATTAGCTAAAGATTTAGCCATGGAATATCATTATTTGGGTAATACATCTGAATGGTTTTTTCAGGCGCGTAAAAATGCTGAAAAAGTTATAGCACGTAATGAACAATATTTAAAAGGTGAGTATTTTTATATACACATTGTTATTTTATGCTCTATAATTAAAATATTTTTCTTGTTTGTTTTATTAATGTTGTTGCAAATATTATTGGTCGAAGCGAAACGTTCATTATTTATACGAATTTTTTAAAAACTCTCTTAGTATAAATATTTTTTTATGTTTTTAATTATTTTCAATATAACTGAAATATTGCATAGTTATTGTTATGTTTTTATGAACTATCAGTGGGTGTATTGTATTTCCTGCATATTTTTTGTATAATCTGTGTATCAAAACTAATGAAATATTAACTTAATTTAAGTTTAAGTGCATTGGAAATTTCGTTTAATTAATTTAAAATATAACTTAAAAAAAAATGGATGGACTCAAGTATATTAACAAAATTTTTAAGACCTATATGTAGGTATTTCAATAAGCTTCAAATAAAACGATTAAATCAATGTGTCCTAGTTTTTGTTGTTATAAAGAAAGAGCAGAAAAAGTAGTATGAAAAAAATTACATAAAAGGTTAAACTAAAAAAAAATAGAAAATGTTGTTCTTCTATCTCCTTTTCCTGTTTCAATTTTATTCTTTACTATACCTTGTTTTTACATAATGTGGTCATTTGTTGTAGTTATACTCTGAAAAAGAAACATAAAAAATTCCTCAGGCTTTTGTGGCGTAAGGTTGTTAGCTTGTAAGCGAAAAAAGTTTCCTTTTCTAATTCTCATATTACATAAGAGTTGAAGAAATGGCATGGTTTTAGCCATCTTTTATTTAAGTTTAGAATGTATGAAAACTTAAGTTTATAACAGGCAACGTTGATAAAGTGAAAGAAATATTTTAACTACTTATTCTTAAGGATTTGCTAAGTGTTCTTCGAATTGACTATGTTATTGCGATATTTTGTCTATAGATTATACAATGGTCTCAACTATCGTCTTTTTGGTAGTCTATAGACTTTTGTAGTCTCGGCAATAAATAATTCTGTATTTTCGACTGAATTTTATCCCATAGTCTCGGCTATAGATTGTTCTATATCCTTTCTTATAGAACATTTTACAGTCCAGATAATAGACCGTTCTATAGTCTTGACTATAGATCATTCTATAGTATCGGATATAGACTGTTCTATAGTCTCGGATATAGACTGTTCTATAGTATCGGATATAGACTATTCTATAGTCCCGTATAAAGACTATTCTATA